>NW_017677670.1:0-4591 GCF_001879085.1 Nicotiana attenuata
TATATGACTTCACACTAGTCAAAACAATCACAAACATCCCAACATACCCCTATCACTTCATACACAACACGACAACCATAATAGTGTCAAACAATCCGAAAATGTTACGATGAACGACCAACAAACAACCTTGCCATTATGTGGTGTTTCTCCACACCCTTCCTCCTTTCAACTCCATGAAAACAGTAGTAAAAGAGACAACCCAATACCAACACGAAACAGCCCAAAAACTGTCCCACAAGTTCATCAACTCAAACATAATTTTTCTGTTTACTTAAACACGTTTCGACTTGTCTTTTCTTTCAAATTGAGAAATACAACCAAAAGTACATCATTACACCTCTTATCCAATAAATCAGCCATGAATTTAATTTAAAAATAAGTTCACAACCAGCCAACCATTGCACAATATCAAACAACATACCATTCTTCCGAAACTAGCTAGGTCTATTCTTTACGATCGAGTTACAACTCGCAAACGCATAAATAATGGAAGGAGAAGCATAAACATACCTTGTACTGAGTATCACCCACGAAACCTGGTCCTTTTTCATCAAAAATAAGTTCATCAACACGGATACAAGAAGGAGAAAGAGAAACTAGCATGCTGTCCGGACTTTTCAGCACTAGAATCGCGTCGTAACACCCGGAATACCCTAGGGTTTGTGTGGGATTTTTGGGGAGGAGTTGCAGGGGTTCAATTAGGTTTTCAAAGTCTGGAAGATGGGTGAAATAACTCAGTTTTTATTCCCTTAAAAGACCCCTCTTGGCCGACTTTGGGGCTTTAATTGAGACCTCTCCTTTTGGCAAGTAGGTGATGCACCTACTTGTCACCTACCAGTCTGCGCTGTCTCGCGAAAATGCAAATATCTCTATACTCCAATATCGTATCAACAAACGGTTTATTGCATTAGAAACTAGACTCATATATCTTTAATTTGATAGGTAGATCATCCCCTAATTCCAAGTATATTAGGAGAAAAACTCAGTTACATTTGACCTAATGTTTAGCACATTTATGAATGGAACTTGTGATGACCTTTTTCCAACTTTTGTTCCACGACTCGCTTGACTTCAAAACATAAAACCAACTATCGTACGACTAAAATAACTCATAATATAATCTCCTTATAATGTTAATAACCCTAGTATCACCCCAAAAGTACATGGTAAAACATTCCAACTTGTCGACTTTCGACGAAACTTATTTTCTTCAATTCGTTTAGCTTCTAAGCCTTCAAACCCTCTTGCTACTTGGTACTAATGATCTTAAATATTTGTAACCTCCACGTTAACATGATGAACTAACTTTGTAAGCTTTTAAAAGATGATTTCCTTTCTGAGCTTACATTAATTGACTTATGATGTACTCTTACGTACGAAAACACGGGGTGTAACATCATTCCCCCCTTTGGAACATTCGTCCTCAAATGTTGATTAATGCGCTTATCAGTCTCATAACCTGTAGCTCTTAAGAATTCTTTAATATTGTCCTTGACATCTAGGAAACTGTTCTGTAAATAAATTCAAAGGCCAGGGTATTCCCACCTTTAGGCTTCTTTCTCATACCACGACATGTGGTCGGAATTTTTCCAACATCGTAACATTTGCTACCTTATGTCATGCAGTATGTATGACTGTGTCATTGTATGAGTGCCTAGCGACTCGTCTTCCCTTTTTCCTCCATCTTTTAGCCAATCTCTAAGCCTCACTTTATGAACATATACAGAATTATGACAAGTTGTCCCTCTAGGCATCTATAGGTGTACTGATGTCTTTCGCTTGGTACTTTATCGAACTTAAGACTATTGCTATCTCTTGTTTAATAGCCTTGTATATCTATCCTTATGGATTTACTACATCTAGGTAGGTTATACTATACCATAAAACTTACTTCGGTTTATTATTACCGAGGTTTGCTACCCAACTCCAGGTTGCTCTTTCGCTGCTTATCCTATATGTATAAATCTAAGTCCTTTAGTGCTTCCTCATTATTATTCATCTTAAGAATAACAAACAAATCTCATCTTGTACTTTGGAACTTGTACCCATCTATTGTTTATTCACCTTAATGTTGAAATATAATCTATCACTGATAACTTGTAACCTCTTACGTAATACACTATCACTAGGGCTCACATCTTATCGAGGAACATCTGAAGTGATTTTCCTGATCCACCTAGGGATAATACTATACTTCAATAACCATATTTCATTGCATCCCAATGCGATTCATCTTATGGGGGTATTCTAATCCCGTGCAATTAATAAAATCCCTTTTCTCGTTAAATCATTACTCAATCAAAGGCCTAAGCGTCATCCTCTTATCAATCACAATTACACCCTTATTCTACTGCCAGGGCAGCATTCCATCTCTTCTAACTGCACCTAGTCTTAGACTCCTTTGTCTTGATTCAGGCTGTACCGAGCTCTTTATTACATATGGAAATCATCAGCTCCCTTGTTTTGATGGGTTTAATCCCAAGGACATACATATTCTTGTCACCTTCTCACTAACCTTTTCACATCCTTACTCCTATCTACCTAAAACCTTGTTGCTCTACAATACATTACTTTAGGACCTACACCGATCTATTTATACTACTCGCAACCTTCCTTAAACTTGCTAGCACCATAAATTTCCTTTCGTGCCTTCTCAGTTGTCCTTAAATATAAGCAATTACTTTTGCTGGTCATTCTATCACTTGTTGCATGAATACTTGGCCTGTCTTTTTGCCCACGAATACTGTAATTTCTTGTACCTCATATGATCTCAAACATCACCTTTGATGGCCTTTTTTTTTCCATTCATTAGCCATGATAGGTGTCACTTTATTATGGAGTGTATACAATATTGTAGTGAGACTGTTGTTACAAGATTATTTACTCTTTAGCTCACTATGCTTAGGTGGAAACCTTCTTCCTTATTTCCTCAGCTAGTCTTTCATTGTAGTACTTAGGGAGACCTTCTAGCTCTTGTAAAGTTGCGAGCTTGATATATCGTACACCCGAAGGAAATTTTCGTTGTTCTTACTCGCCTATAATAATCCTTAGTTACATAAATTCGTGCCTTTGTGCTCGTAGGGTTACTTCTAAGCTCAATTTTTTTTATTGTCTCCTTAGTGGCACTCTCTCTTATTTTCATAAACCTTAAAAACGATACCTTTAACTGCCTCAACTCCTATCTGAATTTTTTTTTCAAATGATTGCGATCTCGTATCTGCGAGACTGAATTCTCTATGCTGCGGTTCAATAGATTTATCTTGCATGATCTGTTGATTTATCTGTGACCTCTTGTCTAGCCATAACCGGGCTCTTCCTGAATCAACTACTAATTACACGTTGGTCTATTCTCATATATATATATATATATTCTGCATAATCTCTCTTGGGATATATCCTTTGTCTTAGCCTAATCTCTTGCCACTAGCTCCTGATGTATCAAGTGTCCATTCACACTTATTTATCAATAACATCCTGGCCGAAAACTTTTACTGCCTCTCCCTGGTGTAATGTTTGTATAATGTTCTGGAGTCGCAACATATCTGTAGGAACTGAATAAACGCAACATCATTCCTTTCTCCTTTTTACCACATTCTTCCTTTACCATTCCATAGTTACCTGAACCGCTTAACTCCGACTTAATACCATATCACACCATATTCCCCCCTTTAGGCGAGTACTAAGATTAGTACTACGACGATCTACCTATAGATGTTTTACCTCTTCATCTTTGGCGTCTTTTCACATTATCAATGAATCTTAATCGCCTTATGGTAACCTTCTGTACCAGCGATAGCTAAAATTTCTTACGCACGAAGGTGTCACCTACTGAAACTGGCACACTTAGTCCCTTAAGATTAACTCTGCTCAGAGTGCTTGCTTTAGGCAAAAGACTTCCTAAATGACCTTTAAAGGTTATTCGTCTGTTGTCTATTATATTATTGTTGGAGCACGATCTCTGAAATTTTCACGATGTCGACCATTATCAAATCCTCCGGTCCCTAATTCATGTTCGGTTTTACCTTGTTTACTAGACCATACTAATTTCTGTTACTATAGGGGGTCTAACTTAGCCTTCTGGTAATTGTGTTGGACTCAGCAACTCCTTTCTCGAAATGATGATATGACCTTTGGCCTATACTCTATTATTGTCTCAAGGCCTGTCACTTATTGTCTTTTCCTTCACCTGACTATAGACTCTGTCATTCTGTCATCTTTTGATTTATCGTTATCATCCATTTATCACATCTTACTTATAATGCTTCAATTACTCTCTTCTTATTCTCCGGCTAATATTTCTGTCTATCACTTTATTCTGATAACTTCAACAAAACATTCTTTCACTTTTAGCTCCCCTTGCTTCATCTCGCTGGCTCTTTAGGTCACCTAGCATTCTCTCTTTACTAGGAACGGGAGCTATACAAAGGTAAATATTTATCCCTTCTAGGATTCCAGTGCCAATCCCCTAAATTTTTCCAGAAATTCTAGTATTCATATCTCAATGTACTATTCTAGATTGCACCACCGGGGTGTCTCACAAGGAGAACTATTACCACATGTGCAATATCCTTTGGAAATATTAGCTAAT
>NW_017677670.1:5380-28395 GCF_001879085.1 Nicotiana attenuata
CATACACCTGACATCTATCTATAGACCTCTAAGAGTACCTATATCATAAAGGTCGGGACAGGGTCCCCGCCATACCAATCAATACATATCCAAAGCATACTGACCAAATAGGCAACTCCGGAGCAAGTGGAGTACACCAACACCTTCGCTGAGCTGATAGCCTACTAGGAGGAATGTCAACCTGTCTATCGGGACCTGCGGGCATGAAACGCAGCGTCCCCAGGCAAAAGGGACGTCAGTACGAATAAAGTACCGAGTATGTAAGGCAGGAAAAGCATAAACCAGAACAGTAGTGTAAAGAGATAGAGGAGATACAACCTGTAACATCTGAGTGCCTCTGGGGGCTACTGACATGAAATGCATAATACATATATATACATAAACTTTTAAAAACATACGCCTCTGTGGGCATCATCATCATCATATCATACCCGGCCTCAAAGAGGACTCGGTAAAAACGTACCCGTGCCATCATAAGGCTCGGTAGAATCATACCCGGCCACGTGGAGCTCGGTAAACCCAACTGATCAGTGGTTGCACAATATGTGCCATACCCGGCCGACTATAGCGCGGCTCGGTAGAGTAAAATAGATACATATATAATGCATGCTGGACTCATGGAGTCACGTTCTAAACCTTTTGGAGTGACATAAGGTCATTGCACCATCGATTAACATTATAGACATCATACCATCAATATGAACTTCACTAGGACTTAAGGATCATATACACTTTCTTGGAATAACTTTGTAAGGAAAGAATAACATGGACAACCTTAGTTGCTAGGAGTAGATTCATTATGAAATAGCGTATCGTTTATGTTCGTTTCACTTTAGATCATGCCAAAAGAATGAAGGAAGAGCCTTAACATACCTTGTATATTCTTCCCAACCTCAAGCTATGCAATTTCACGGCTCCTTAGTCTACAATAAGAGAAATGACACTCTCATTATCGTTTAAGCGTTATGTATCAACCACAATCTATTTTACAATGAAATGGACAGCACCTCCCCTATATATATGACTTCACACTAGTCAAAACAATCACAAACAGCCCAACATACCCCTATCATTTCATACACAACACGACAACCATAATAGTGTCAAACAATCCGAAAATGTTATGATGAACGACCAACAAACAACCTTTCCATTATGTGGTGTTTCTCCACACCCTTCCTCCTCTCAACTCCATAAAAACAGTAGTAAAAGAGACAACCCAATACCAACACGAAACAGCCGAAAGCAGTCCCACAAGTTCATCAACTCAAACATAATTTTTCGGTTTACTTAAACACGTTTCGACTTGTCTTTTCTTTCAAATTGAGAAATACAACCAAAAGTATATCATTACAACTCTTATACAATAAACCAGCCATGAATTTAACTTAAAAATATGTTCACAACCAGCCAAACATTGCACAAGATCAAACAACATACCATTCTTCCGAAACTAGCTAGGGCTATTCTTTACGATCGAGTTACAACTCGCAAACGCATAGATAATGGAAAAAGGAGAAGCATAAACTTACCTTGTACTGAGTATCACCCACGAAACCTTGTCCTTTTTAATCAAAAATAAGTTCCTCAACACGGATACAAGAAGGAGAAAGAAAAACTAGCATGCTGTCCGGACTTTTCAGCACTAGAATCGCGTCGTAACACCCGGAATACCCTAGGGTTTGTGTGGGATTTTGGGGGAGGAGTTGCAGGGGTTCAATTAGGTTTTCTTGGTCTGAAATACAGGCGAAATAACTCAGTTTGTATTCCCTTAAATTTCCCCTCTTGGCCGACTTTAGGAGGTTTAATTGAGACCTCTCCTTTTGGCAAGTAGGTGATGCACCTACTTGTCACCTACCAGTCTGTGCTATCTCACGAAAATGAAAATATCTCTCTACTCCAATATCGTATCAACAAACAGTTTATTGCATTAGAAACTAGACTCATAGATCTTTAATTTGATAGGTAGATCATCCCCTAATTCCAAGTATATTAGGAGAAAAACTCAGTTACATTTGACCTAATGTTCAGCACATTTATGAATGGAACTTGTGATGACCTTTTTCTAACTTTTGTTCCACGACTCGCTTGACTTCAAAACATAACACCAACTATCGTACGACTAAAATAACTCATAATATAATCTCCTTATAATGTTAATAACTCTAGTATCAACCCAAAAGTACATGGTAAAACATTCCAACTTGTCGACTTTCGACGAAACTTATTTTCTTTAATTCGTTTAGCTTCTAAGCCTTCAAACCCTCTTGCTACTTGGTACTAATGATCTTAAATATTTGTAACCTCCACGTTAACATGATGAACTAACTTTTTAAGCTTTTAAAAGATGATTCCCTTTCTGAGCTTACATTAATTGACTTATAATGTACTCTTACGTACGAAAACACGGGGTGTAACACATCTGGTCAAGGAGTGGCAATGGGAAATGATCCTTGCGGGTCACCTTGTTCAGCTTGCGGTAGTCCATGCACACCTTCCATCCAGTCACTGTTCGGGTTGGGATAAGTTCATTATTAGCATTGGTCACCACAGTCATACCACCGTTTTTTGGCACACACTCCACCGGTGAAGTCCACGAGCCGTCAGAGATAAGATACACCACTCCGACATCTAACCACTTGATCACCTCCTTTTTCACAACTTCCTGCATTGCCTCGTTCAGCCTCCTTTGATGTTCCAAGGAGGGTTTTGCATCATCTTCCAGAATAATCATGTGTATACAGAATGCAGGGTTTATTCCCGAATATCAGCTGTCGTCCATCCAATTGCCTTTTTCTGCTTTTTGAGCACCGCCCATGTGGCATCTACCTGCATGTTAGTAAGACAAGAGGAGGAATAACTAGTAAAGTTGAATTAGGGCCTAAGAATTCGTACCTGAGGTGTGGAGGCAATGGCTGTAACTCCAACACCGGGGGTTCCTCAATTGAAGGCTTTGTTGGAGGGGTCTTTCTATTTTCAAGATCCAAAGAGAGTTTCCTAGGCTCATAAGAATAAGAGCCCATTCCATGTAAAGCATTCACGCACTCCACTCGGCCCTCATCATCATTGACATCAAGATTCAACAATACGGCCTCCAAAGGGTCCTCCACATTGATCATTGCACTGGTATCATCAATTATCACAACCGTGACAAGATCCAAAAATGAACACACTTCTGTACAATTGGGCTGCTTCATTGACTTGCACACATGAAAAACGACCTTTTCATCACCCACCCTGAAAGTGAGTTCCCCTGCTTCCACATCCACTAGAGCCTTCCCCGTAGCAAGGAAACGGTCTCCCTAATACGATCAGGACCTCATAATCTACCTCACAATCCAAGATCACAAAATCAGCTGGCAAGATAAATTTGTCCACTCGGACGAGCACATCATCAACAATACCCAATGGTCGCTTCATTGATCTGTCTGCCATTTGCAATATCATGGAAGTTGGCCTCGGTGGCCTAATACCCAAAGTCTTGAAAACTGAGTAGGGCATTAAGTTGATGCTTGCCCCTAGATCACATAAATCTTTAGCAAAGTCTGTACTCCCTATAGTGCAAGAGATAGTGAAAGCATCAGGATCCTCTAACTTCGGAGCCATTGAATGTACTATAGCACTAACTTGGTGGGTCATTTTGATAGTTTCACAGTCCATGGATCTTTAATTTGTCACCAAATCTTTCATGAATTTAGCATAGCCAGGCATTTGTTCTAAAGCCTCCACCAAAGGAACATTAATGGATAAGCTCTTCATCATGTCTATGGACTTTTTGAATTGATTCTCATTTTTCTACTTGGCTAGCCTCTTAGGATAAGGTGGAGGTGGCCTAGGCAAGGGTGCCTTGGCTTTCGGCACAACCGGCTCCGGCATGTCTATGTCGTGTTCCCTAGACGGGTTCACGTCATTTTGTGTTTCCACCTCGGCATCTTGAATATCAATCCTTACTTCTTGATTCACATTCTCATCAACCACATTCTCCACCACCAAAGGAACTTCATCTTCTTGCAACTCAACTTCATCACCCAAAACTTGCTTTTGTTTGGAGGCACTCACATCACCGCCTCTTCCACTCCGTGTAGTCTCTGCCATAACATGATTGTTCCCACCCTTCGGGTTCACTACCGTATCACTCGGTAGAGCCCCCTTAGGGCGAGTATTCAAAGACTGTGAGATTTGGCCTAGCTGGACCTCCAAATTCCTAATTGAAGTATTGCGAGAAGCCAATTGTGCATCGAAGTCAGCATTCTTTTTCATCATCTATTCAAATATCATTTCAATTCTACCCATTTCATTGTTGGAAGAACTAGGACCCTGGGATGGAAAAGGTGGTGGGTTGCTCGGTTGTTGGTACACTGGGGGCCCTTGAAAGCCTTGCCCCTGATTTCCTTGGTTATTGTTCCATCCACCCTGATTGTTGTTATTTCCACCCCAATTGTGGTTGTTGCCCCAGCTTCCCTGATTGTTCCGATTGTTATTTTGATTTCCCCAATTGTTGTTCCCTTATTGTTGATTGTTCTAATTATTGTTGCCTTGCTGTTGGTTACCCCAATTGCCTTGGGATCTCCACTGTTCTTGTTGGTTGGAAAAGTTTCTTCTTTGGCCTTGGTAATTATTCACATATTGCACCTCTTCATTCTGCCCATCATAACAATCATCTTGGAATCCACCACAATTATTGTCAAATTGATCCGAATTCCCTTGGTTCTGTTGACCTCTCTGTCTTCTATTGTTCACAAGCATGTTAACACCCTCCATGGCATTTACTTGGCGAGGATTCTGAATTTGTTGCAACTGTGCCTTTGCTAATTGTTTCATTGTTGTTGTAAGTTCAGCTATATCCTGTCCATGGTCATGTAGTTCTTTGTGCAAATGAGTGACCGAGGGGTCACCCTGTGGCACATTGGCTCTACTTTGCCAAGCGGAGGATGTGTCAGCCATTTCATCAAGTATAGCACAAGCTCATCATAAGGCAGCTTCATGAAATTTCCCCAAGCCAATTGATTCACTATGCACTGATTCGTTGTATTGATGCCTCGATAGAAGGTCTGTTGTATCATTGCCTCTGTCATATCAATTTTTGGGCATTCCTTCACCATAGTTCTATATCGCTCCCAAATCTCGTGCAATGGTTCAGTAGGTTCCTGCTTGAAGGCTAAGATCTCATCCCGTAGTGCTGCCATGTGCCCTGGTAAGAAAAATTTGGCAATAAACTTATCCGCCAACTCATCCCAAGTTGTGATGGAATGGTTGGGGAGTCGCTCAAGCGAATCCAATGCTTTCCCTCTAAGTGAGAATGGGAAAAGCCTCAATCGAAGTGCATCCTCGGACATATTGGTTTGCTTGCTCCCCAACAGGTATCCACAAACCCCTTGAGATGTTTGTAAGCATTCTGAGTGGCAGTGCCCGTGAAGTACCCACACTGCTCCAGCAATGTCAGCGTCACATTGGTTATTTGAAAATTGCCTTCGCGGATCCGGGGCGGAACGATTGCACTTGCATAGCCTTGGTTGGGAAGAACTCTAGGAGCCACTCTTGGAGGTGGCGGAGGAGGATCTGGTACGTTCTCATTTGCATTGGCCTGGCGGCCTCTACGTTGTCCTTAAGGAACAAGAGGCACCTCATCCTCTCCATTGTCATCTACCTCCTCCCCCGCATTCACATTTCCAAGAGGGTCATTAGCATTTAATGCCGTTTTGTACCTGATGTTTTGACACAAACAAATTAGTAACAAAGTAGTAAAGAAGAACAAAACACAAATCTATTTAAATAGATAGCCAAAACCGTTAGCTCCCTGACAACGGCGCCAAAAGGTGATCACGGCCAACCCTGCACTACCATTAAGTAGCGAGAGAGGTCGAAGCAGCTTTTACCCGATTTAGGGTCGGGATCAATTTCCACAGAGAGCTAGATATTGGAGTTGGGTGTCTATCTAAAGCGGAGTTGTGTGTTTGCTCCAAATTGAACTTCTACACATTTTTGGGTTTTAATTATGATTCTAATTCTATAAACTACAATGCTCAATTTAACTACTATAAACTATGATTAAACTATTGCAAGTTGTTCAAGTGATTAAAAGACACTAGGGTAGTGACTTTCGCCTAGGTGGTCAATTGACGGATTCTTGAATCTAAAGCTAGATTGACACATTTGGGGAGTATGATATACCCATTGCTCAATTCTACTCACTCTATACCTCTCGGTAGTTCGAGTGATTTTGTCCGAATTGACTTTCTCAAGACCAATTGGGTATGCAAATTTGCACAAGCAATTGAGGATCAAGTCGGGTATTACGATATCTCGGTTTAACCCTTTGATTGGGTCTGTCAATTCTCTTAAGTACGCCCCAATTCCTTGTTGGACTAATTCTAGAGACTTAGGCTCTCTTTCTCAAGAAGAGCAAAAGTCAACTAAACACAAACTAGTGTTTGCAACCACTAATTTAGCAATTAAACATGGAATTAGCCCAAATATCAAACACCCATAGTCAATCAAGCTCTAAAATACAAGACCCATCAATTACCCACACTAGGGTTGAGCCACAACCCTAGCTGATGGGTCTAGCTACTCATAATTAGAGAAAGAAACAAAGAAATAGATGAAGAAAAACTCATATTAATTAATTGCTAAGATAAACTAGAAGATTCAATGTTGAAATAAAGATAAAATTGCCCAAAACAGTTAAAATATTCAAACCCACGAGCGCAGCTACCAGCTCAATCTATCTGCTCGACCTAAAATGGAAAAGAAGCTATTTATTCTATGCTGACAATTTTGGACAAAAATACCCCTGCGGGGTTAGTGCGGACCGCACAAAATGGTGTGCGGCCGCACTAGGGCTCTAAACTTGAAGATCTAACTCTCTGAACTCGGGCACTACGGACCGCAGAGAATGGACTGCGGTCGTGGAGGCTTCTAGTGCGGTCCGCATAAAATGGAGCGCGGACCGTATTGGCTTGACACTTGGAATTTGCAGCTCTCTGATTCTTCTCACTGCGGACCACACAAAATCGAGTGCGGCAGCGTTGATCTCAGTGCGGACTGCACAAATCCTAGTGCGGACGCATTGCCTTTGTGCCTGAATGTCATGCTCTCTGAACCTCACAGTGCGGACCGCACAGAATGTAGTGCGGCCGCACTGGCCTTGTTTTGCCTGCTTTGTCTTGTCTTGGTACTTGTGCAAGTTTCACTCCTTTTGAGCCGATCTTTGACATCTTGTCACTTTGTTGATCAAACCTGCAATCAAGCACAAGTTGTGAGCCTTTTGGGACTATTTTGTACAAATTCCTAATCCAAACATAAGCAAGAAGGAGTATAAAAGGTATCAAAATCCCTAGTTATCACCAAGCCTCTTCAACGAGGCACATCAGGCGCTGAATAGGGTAAACATTCTTCCCATCATATCATTAAAGAGTTCATTTGCCTAAGCGGATTTTAACATTTTTTCTTCTTTTATGCCTCAGGCCTTGGTGCTTCATCATGAGAGCTTCTACCAATCCCGAATGGAAGTGAGTCAACTTGAGTACGAGCTCAAGGAGCAGGTCCTGCAAAAGGACATGTACAAAGCTCTTTATGAGCAAAAAGATGAAGTCCTCAGGGACACTCCTCCCTCCAAGCCGAGCTGGAAAAAGCTCAAAACGAGGCCTAGAAGGTGAAACAGGAACACACCCTTCTGATCGAAAAGGTAAGAGTGTTTGATATCGATAACGAGAAGTTAAACACAGATGCTAACACCACAACCTCGCAAGTTCAAGAGAAGATAACCCTGATCGACCACCTGAGGTTTGAAATGGACGAGGTCAAATCCTCAGCTGAGGAGTTGAGAGGCAAAATGGATCTCCTGGTCTCGGAGCGGGTTTTCGCCAAAGAGAATTTGGCATTGACCAAAGTACAGCTCCGGGTGATGAGAGAAAAAGCCGACAAATGGTCTCATCTATATGAGGAGCTCCAGGAACAACTTGACTCGGCAGTTCCATAACGGGATGTTTTCGACCAAGAATACATCGCGCTGAAGTCCAAATTAGAGGCGGTTTCGAACAAGGCCTCCGAAGTTCAGGATATGTTGGCCCAGTACAAGAACTATGTGGAGGTAGTCGAGGCCCGTGTAATAACGAAGGCCGAATATATGAAGGATGTCTTGGAGAGAGACTCTTGAGGACCATGCCGGAGGGAATGACCTAGCGGCCGAGACTGAAGAGGCTAAGAGGCTCGAAGCTGAAGCCAGAGCGAGATATCAGCCCGCTGGTTCGGGCAGCGAGTCGGGCTCCGATGAAGACAAGGCAGGAAATGCCTTAGTTTAATTTTGTCTTTTCTTTTAGCTACATATTTTTTATTTTGCGGTCGTTTCATAGCGCCTCTATAAATACCTTTTGGTAAATATATATACAGATTTTCGGCTACACATTGTGTCCTTTACTTTACAGTACTTGCTTATATTTAAGACTTATAACTTGTGTTTTGGATTTCTTCATATGCCATCGATGCCTTAGCATAGAATTCGACATCGCATAAACTATTTGTTCCCCCAAATCCCGGGTGTGGCCTGGATTAAGTAATGACTCCGAGTTTCTTTTACTTCGGAAGACCCGATAAGAAAAATTAAGTCTTTCGTAAAATATTTGAACATTTTGACTAGACACAATTATTCTTTGCCGAAGGTGGCTCTTTTCATGGTCGTAATTCAAGACCGAGTAGCTTGACCAGGTCTGAAGTAATCTTTTTTTGGATTAAAATTATTTAAGGACCTTACTTTTTATGTACGGACTCAGATGTCTCTGAGCCGTTTTAAGCTGGTCGTAGCCTTTTGTGTTTGGGCCAAACCTAGTAGGCTCGGTGCCTTGGGGATTTAGTAGCCCGAATTCCCAGATCTTATTGCCGGGTAGCAGTCCACAGTTTGGGGAGGCCCATAACTTAAGGGTTTTGAACCCAATATTCATTCTAAGTAACTTTAACGATAATATTGCTTGTGCAGATATGAACCGATGAAAATAGAAGGCAAATTTCCTTTATTACATTGAATATATTGTAAATAATCAACGACACAAAAGCTATCTGCCACGGAGAGAATGAGCTATGATGGCACGGTTCGTTTGACCCTTACAACTAATCCTAATATTCAAGCATTGACTTTCAATAACGAATAAGAATGCCCTCTAAATTTTCGAACTTAGGACTTCGGTTCTTGACTTAGTGTGTTATGGGCCCCTAGTATCCGAGATTGAACTTTGAGGGCTCGAATACTATTAATCTAATATAAATGATCCATAATCCTTGGTCTTACACCGGTCTTCCAAACTAGGGTAGCACGCTTACTATTACCTCGTTAAAAACCTTGCTGTAAAACCCACTTCAGGAAAAAATGGTCCAAGAGAAAAAGAGTATAACACGTGCTTTCAGATCTAATCCTTAGTTTTGACTTCGATTGAGTACTTGTACTAGTTAGTTCAAAACGTAATAAACCACAAAGAAGATAATGTTCGTACCTTATCAGTAGTACCGCTTTAAGTGTGCTACATTCTAGTTGTTGGGTAGTCATATACCATTTCCGGACTCGAGCTGGAATGAGCCTTTCCCCGGTTATACCGTTGACTCTGTACGATCCTTCCCAGTTCGGGCCTAGTTTCCCGTCATCCACTTTCTTGGTATTCAATTTAACTTTCCTCAATACTAAGTTCCCCACTTGGAAGTATCGAAGGTTTTCCTTTCGATTGTAGTATCTTCCCATTCGTTGCTTTTGAGCCGCTAACCGGACTAGGGTGGCTTCTCGCCATTCGTCTACCAAATTTAAGCTTGTTGTCATGGCCTAATCATTTGATGCCTCTGTAGAATATTGGAACTTTAGGCTCGATTCCCCTACCTCTATCGGAGTCAAAGCTTTTGTGCCATAGAGTAGAGAGAATGATGTTTCATCGGTATTTGACTTCAATGCTGTTGAATATGCCCGTAGGACCTCGGGAAAAATTTCTTTCCATTTTTGTTTTGAGTCGGTCAACCTCTTCTTCAGGTTCTACAGTATAGTCTTGTTTGTTGACTTGGCTTGACCGTTCGTACTTGGGCGGTAAGTTGTTGATAAATTCTTTTTGATTTTGTAGTCTTTGAAGAACTTATTTATCTTGCCGCTGATGACCTGCCTCCCGTTGTCACACGTGATCTTGGTTGGTACCCCGAACCGGCATATTATATGATCCTAGATGAAGTCGATGACCTTTTTTCCTAACTATCTCGAACGCCTGTGCTTCGACCCATTTGGAGAAGTAGTTGGTCATAAGTATGATGTACTGGGCTTTGCCAGGTGCCCACGACAAGGGACCAACGATGTCCATTTTCCATTTCATGAATTTCCAAGGGGAAAGAATTGGGTGAAGCATCTCCGCCTGTTGGTAGATCACCGGGGCGCACCTTTGACATTTTTTACACTTTTGAACAAAGTTTTTCGCATCCTGTTCCATCTCGTTCCAGTAGTAACCGACCCTGGTCAATTTTTAAACCAAGGATTCTGCTCCCGAATGGTTTCCGCAAGTACCCCCTTGATTTCTCTTATCACGTACTCAGTCTCCCCGGAACCCAAGCACCTTACTAATGGTCTGAAGAATAATCTTCGATATAATTTTCCTCCAACCAAGCTAAACCTGGCAGCCTTAGCTCGTAGGGCCCTCGATTCTTTAGGATCCGATAGTAATTTCCCTTTCTAAAGGTAGTCTATGTATTTGTTTCTCCAATCCCATGACAAGCTCGTTGAGTTTACCTCGGCGTGACCTTCCTCTATCACAGAGTTCATCAATTGCACGACCACTCTGGAATTGGATTCATCATAGTCGATTGAAGAACCTAGATTAGCTAACGCATCGTCCTCGTTGTTCTCATCTCGGGGTACATGTTGTAGTGTCCATTCCTTGAAATGATGTAATGTCACTTGCAACTTATCCAGGTATCTCATCATCCGGTCTTCTTTTACTTCAGATATCCCATTAACTTGGTTAAGAACGAGGAGGGAGTCACACATGGCTTCGATCACCTCATCCCCCAGGCTCTTAGCCAGTTCTAGACCTGCAATCATAGCCTCAAATTTGGCTTCTTTGTTAGTCAATTTCACAATTCTAATAGATTACCTTATTACATTACCTGTGGGTATTTTTAATACGATACCCAACCCGGACCCTTTCGGTTAGAACCACCGTATGTGAATAGGGTCCACACCCTCGAGCTAGTCCCTGAGGCAAGTTATAATTCTTTTTGAACCTCAGGGTTCAACTCCGGCGTAAAGTCGGCCACAAAGTCTTCCAAAATTTGAGACTTTATTGCAGTTCGGGGTTTGTACTCAATATCGTACCCACTAATTTCTACAACCCATTTTGCAAGTCGACCTGAGAGCTCGGGTTTATGCATAACATTCCTTAGCGGGTACGGGGTCATGACATATGGGGAGCGCTAATTTCTCTAAGTGAGGATACCTCATTTCGGCATCACCTAAGGTCTACTAACAAATAGATAGGAAGCTACGTGCCTTGTTCTTCACGAACCAGGACACCACTTACCCCGACCTTGGAGACTGCCAAGTAGAGGTACAACTACTCGTTCACCTTCAGGAATTTACAGCAATGGAGGGCTTGATAGGTATCGTTTGAGTTCTTCTAAAGCCTGTTGACATTCCGGGGGTCCAAGAGAAGTCGTTATTTAGTAATGAGAAATATTGGTGGCTTTTGTCTGATGATCTTATAATGAGCCGGCCTAATGCGGTTGTCTGCCCGGCCAGTCTCTGTACCGCCTTAACGTTGTCAACTACGATGATATCTTCCTTGGATTTTATCTTCTCTAGGTTGATCTCTATTTCCCTATCAGACACCATGAAACTGAGGAACTTGCCCGAGCCTACTTCGAAAGCACACTTCTCTCGGTTCAGCTTCATGTTGTATTTCCTCAGGATGTCGAAGGTTTCCTGCAAATTTTTCAAATGGTCCTCTGCTCGCAGGGACTTAACTACCATATCGTCAATATAAACCACCATTAATTTTTCTATTTGTTCCACGAACATTTGGTTAACTAGGCGTCGATATGTGGAAACGGTATTTTTTAGTTCTAAAGGCATCATGTTATAACAATAGGTGCCGAATATAGTTATAAACGAAGTCTTCTCTTGGTCACCCGGGTCCATTCGTATTTTGTTGTACGTAGAATAGGCATCTAGAAAACTCAGCATCTCGTGCTCGGTCGTTGCATGGATCATTCGGTAGATGTTAGGCAAAGGAAATGAATCCTTGGGGCACGCCTTGTTCAAGTCCTTATAATCTACACACATTCTAAGTATATTTCCTTTTTTAGGCACGACCACTACGTTAGCTAGCCAATTCGGGTAATTAACTTCCCGTATGGAACTTATTTTCAAGAGTTTAGATACCTTGTCTTTGATTAGTGCGTGCTTGCTTTCGGACTGTGGCCTACTCTTCTATTTGATTGCTGAATTATGGATCCATGCTCAATTTGTGAGTTGTCACCTCCAGCGGGATCCTTGTCATATCTAAGTGGGACCAGGCAAAACAATTGGCATTAGCTTTAAGGAAATCAATAATTTTTTTCCTGATCTCGGGGGTTAACCTCGTGCCTAGGTATACCTTTTGGTCCGGTAGATACTCAATCAGTATGACCTGTTCTAGTTCCACCGACGCCAGCTTGGAGGCATCGGTATTCCATGACTCTCCATCGTATGATGTTTGCCGAGCTACCTGAATATATTAACACATGCTTAACTCGACATTTATTAATAAGTACGGATCTTACCAACGCATCGTTCTGAGGTTGAATGATGCCCTCGGTGTCCTCATCACTAAACGAGATGGACCCCTCCGGAACGTAGTTCGTGTGTAGTTTTCCCTTGTGATAGAACTTTGGTGCGTTTTATCATTGGCCCTTGTGGGACATCTACTCCCCCGATGATCATGTTGATCACATGTTGAGGTTCTTCTTTCTCCATTTGTTTGTTGGTGACCCTATTTTTTAGATGACTTTTGTCTCGCTCACTTAGGAATTCCTGAAGATGCCCATTATTGAATAGACAAGCCACTTCTTCGCTTAGTTGTCGACCTTCCTCAATCCCTTGACCTTGAGTACCGTGATATTTAAATATCAAGTTGTGATCCCTCTGTGCGGGATCAGACTGGAGAGACCTTGGACATTTGGTCTCCTTGATGCAGCCATGGCCGACACTATTCTCGCTGCATCCACGTTGACGTTATATTCTGATAGTCTCGGGGCTTCTCTGTCGCCGCGTGATCTATCATAACCGTTCTTACTCATCAAACCTCAGTTGCTAGGACCTTGGCACTTCTCCTATCATTCTTGGTCGAGGGTGACCGAGTCCATTTTCCCTTCTATCCCAGCTGTGTAGCTGGTAGCGATCTCTATGTGGCCTGTGCACTTGATCTACAATTATTTTAGACATGTCGCTCACTCTATTGGGATAAACAGACCCTAAGGGAGCTCCCAGCTGGTCGTCCTCGACTCTGATCTTTGACTGGTACCTTTTGCAAACATCATCCCAAAAAACCGCCGGGTACTCTACTAAGTTTTTCTTTAATTGTTGAGAAGCAACGGAACTTCGGGGGTTGAGTCCTTGGGTAAATGCCAGAACGGCCCAATCATCTGCAACTGGGGGTAGGTCCATCTGTTCCATATAAAACCTCGACACGAACTCCCTAAGCATTTCGTTGTCCTTTTGCTTGACTTTGAAGAGGTCCGATCCCTCGTCTCGACCTTGATAGCACCGACATGGGCTTTAACAAAGGCATATGCAAGCATAGCAAATGAATCAATAGAATTTAGAGGTAATTTATGGTACCATATCATTGCTCCTTTGGATAAGGTTTCCCCAAATTTTTTCAGCAACACCGACTCGATCTCGTTGTCTTCGAGGTCATTTCCCTTTATTGCGCACGTGTAGGATGTTACATGCTGGGAATATTGGGCATTAGGAACCTCTTCGGAATTTGATTCGTGCCGCACTAGGGGGAAAAGGTTTTTGAATGGATTTTTTGGAATCCGGTCCTTTCAATATTAGAGGCGCTCCCGGGATCTGATGAACCCTTGAATTGTAAGTCTCCTCCTTCTTGTCATTTGCCTCTATCTTTTTTTCACCGGAATCCACACATTTTGTTAGTGCTTCGAGCATTTTCATCACCTCTGAAGTTTCTTTGGCTTTGAATCCATCTGGTTCTATGATAATCCATTTGTGCCTCCGAGCATCTTCTCTAACCTGCTTGGGTTCGACCATGTTGTGTGCGTGATTTTGTCTTTGCAGCTGTGCTATTGCCATTTTTTGATCTTTTAACATTTCAAAAATCAATCGTAAGATAACTCCATCACCCCTCCCCCCTTCGGGCACTTCTCGAGCCGATAGTCGGGGTGCCCCGGGAATGCTATTTTTGGGATCAGTTGGTAGGTTGATATTGATGGCAACCTGTGAATTAGCGCCGACTGGGTTAGCGATTGGAGCAACATTAGGGTCAACAGGGGGCACGCCATTGCTTGGTACCACGTTATTGTTTTCACCGTGGTGGCCTGATTCGGCGTCAACGTTCAAGTATGCTGATTGAGAATTCAACATTTTTGAATAGACCTGAAATCAAACTTCAAAGAGCAAGTGTAAAATAGGGTGTGTTATAGAGATTCGTATCAAATCACCACTATTATCCTTAGCCCCACGGTAGCTGCCAAACTGTTTACCATTAAAATATGTTACAATTAAATTTGCACGCAGTTTTAAAGGGTACGTGATTTCATTTAAAATGAATGATCTAAGAACAACAAATAATTAAATTTGAGAGAAACAAAACGATCAAACTAAACGTGATGGAACAATTAAGCCTGGCTTTAAGCTGAACGCTGAAACTGATTCCGATCGAGCCCTTGAGACAGGCTCGGTTGCAGCTTGAAGAAAAGAGTAACTGAAGAACACTTTGAACAATAGTTAAAAGACAAAAATGAACTTTATTGTTTTGATATGCATGCCAACAATGGTTGAAAAACAAAAAAGGTTCTTCCCTTTATATAGTAGGGGAGTTTCAATCCTAGTACAAATCTAAGTAAGGTAAAAATCCTTCTCTTCTAGAAAATTATGATCCATAGTTGATATCACGCGAGATTCGTTCCATAATATCCGATTTATGGCGGATATTTCGGCCCCTTGTTCGTTCTCTCTAACCATCTTCCCTTTGGCCTTGATTCTTTGTTTTTCTCGAGCTCGATTCCGCTCATGTTTGGCCATGTCCAAATCTTGGTGCATCATTTATCCCCCCAGTCTCTGATCTGGGGAGCCCTTGGCTTCACCTGAGACTGTGCCAAACCACGTCCTTTTTTCGTTTCTTCATCGAAAAACAGCGGTAACTCTATCCCCGATTTTACCCGTATATAAGCTCTTAGTACTCCTTTGACATTGTAGATTTTAAAAATTATTCTCATTCACAAAATATATTTGATAGAGTAAAATTCTATACACTAATACGTAAAAGTTAAACAAAAATAAACGTAAAGTATATCTACTTAGTCAGACTATTTAAACAACAGTTATATGTAACCATTTGTAATAAGTATTTATGATAATTTAAAAAAGAAAAGAGAAGCACATGTTAGAACAAATTAAACTGTAAAATCTTTACACTATTAAAAAATGTGAGTGAAAAAGGAGAGATCGAGGGTTATGAGGCGCACGTTAACCGTTACTCTCGGTGCACGATAGCAAGGATTACGATTATGACCAGAATCAATGGCTCGTCGCCGGAAACCTGTGCATGATACTACTACGCAGTCGGGGAAACTAATTACTCCAGCAAACGGTGTCCAAAAGGATTTACTCAACTTACTTTTGGATGTTTTCTTCCACATAAATACCAGTCCATTGAGGAAGATCATGAAACAAGCAGTTATGAAGGTGATGTACAACTTCAATCTATCAAAGCGGAAGGAAAAAATGACGCAGGCAGTGCGACGACTACAGTACACTAAAGCAAATGGATCGGAGAAGCCAACTCCAACAGCAGCTAATATTGTACGAGGGAAGCTCACAAATGGGTAAAACCTTATCATTTGTTCCTCCAATTGATAGAGATGGTAAGAAAATTGGTAAATTGAGTGAGGATGATCTACAATCTCAGGCGAATTACTGGAAAACCTCTCTAATTGGGTACATAATAGGGGAAAATCCTTATGAGAAAGCTATGGAAACTTTTGTTATGAATGTGTGGAATTTTGTCACTAATCCTCATATTTTGATTCATTTTGAGGGCTTTTGTATTTTCAAATTTCACACCATAGCTGATAGAGATTAGGTTCTTCAGTCAAGGCCATATACATACAGGAGCAAACCAATGGTGCTAAGGCTATGGGAAATTGATTTCTCGTTCAGTAGAGACATTTTAAGCACAGTACCAGTTTGAGTAAGATTTCCTGGGTTGCTAGTGGGTTATTGGTCGACTGAAGCTCTACGTAAAATGGCCAGTGTAGTGGGAAAGCCCCTATACACTGATAAATTTACTGCTCATTATGAGAAGATATCCTATGCTATGGTACTTGTGGAGGTAGATGCTGCATATCCTCTGCCAGATCAACTAGAGATAGAATTACCTTTTGGCCCAATGGTACAAACTATTGAATATGATTGGAAACCTGTCTTTTGTAATGACTGTTTGAAATTTGGGCATGATTCTATTGGTTGCTGGCACAATACAAAGTGTGATGAGGAGTTGGATACTAAGGAAGGGGAAAGACCAAGAAGGCAGAGGAGAAGAGGAAAGAAGCAAGTTAAAGCTGTTAAACAAGCATGGGTTGTGAAGAAGCCTGAAGTGAATGCAGAATCAGAACCACAGAAGGAAGTATACAAAAGAGGCCTAATCATGAGATTGAATGTCTGGAGAAGGATAGAGTGAGTATAGAGCCTACACAGCAGATTGCTTCTATGCCATGTCAGGCAAATGCTGGGACTAGCACACAGGAGAACATCTGTAGAAATCCAATGAATGAAGGAAATATTGACAAAGGGAAGGAAATTGCTGAAATAAGGCATGCTGGGAGAAGAGGACAACAGATAGATCCAGGTCCATCATGTCCCTTAAATTCCAACTCTCTATGCTTATTCTCACTTGGAACATTAGGGGTCTAAATCAGGCACATAAGTAGAAAGATGTAAAGGTCTTTTTAGCTACAAATAAAGTAGATGTAATGGGATGTATTGAAACCAGAGTTAAAGAACATAAGGCTGAGAAAATACAAAAAAAGATTGCCCAGAGATGGAATGTTTGCTACAATTATTCATATGCTGTGAATGGGAGAATTTGGATACTGTGGAGATCTCACATACAAGTACAGGTTACTCATACTACAGATCAGTTCATCCATTTCTTAGTAGAGGATACTAGCACTCAATTTAAAACAAATCTTAGTGTCATCTCCAGAATGATGGCCACCAAAGGGAGAGCCTATGGAGGGACCTTAGACAGATAAATGCACAGGCTCAGGAAACATGGCTGCTTAGTGGAGATTTTAACAATATTCTATCCTCTGAGGATAGAATAGGATCCCCTATAACTACTATTGAAACACAGGGATTTAAAGATGTAATTGATGCTTTACAGCTAACCCCTCTTAGAGCTAAAGGATGGCATTACACTTGGACAAACAAACAAGGTACTGGTTCAAGAGTATATAGTAAGATAGATTGGGCTTTGGGGAACTACTGGTGGATACAACAATATGGTCATGTAGAAGCAGATTTTATGAATCCATTAGTTTCTGATCATTCCCCTATCCTAATAAAATGTGGTAAGCAGAAGTTATTGCATCCTAAACCATTTAGACTATATACAAATGTCATGGAGCTTCCACAATTTCAGAGCATTCTACAACAAGTTTGGATTCAGAACTATGATGGAACACCTGTGCAACCGATTTGGTGCAAACTGAAGACTATGAAGACACTACTGAAGGACACTAATGCCTATATGGCTTCATACAAACAAAAGCTTGAGCAGGCAAGAGAAAAATTGGTTATTGTTCAGAACCAAATTCAGCAAAATCCTTTGGCACATGGCTTATTTGATCTAGAGAAAGACACTTTCGCTGACATTGAAAAATGGAGCAATGTTGAGGAACAAGTGATGAGACAGAAGTCCAAGGCTAGCTGGATTGAATGCGGGGATGCTAATACAAAATATTTTCATGCTCAGTGGAAGATTAGATCCAGCCAAAACAGCATAACATCCATATATACTGATACAGGAGTAAAGATAACAGATCCCAAATTAGTTGAGCAGGAATTCATTAGTGTGTTTCAATCTTTGATGGGAGATTGTGCTACTGAAATACCATGTACAAACACAACTGTAATTAAAGAAGGACCATGCTTAACTACATCACAACAAAGAAGTCTAATTCAGGATGTTACAAATGAGGAGATCACAAATGCAGTATGGGAGATGCCTAAAGACAATGCACCAAGGGTTGATGGGTTCCCTGTGGGGTTCTTTACCAGAAACTGGGAGACAGTGAAAAAGGATATATTTGCAGTTGTGAATTTTTTTTTCTACTAGTAACCTACCTGGAATGATCAACACTACAGCTATCACACTAGTACCTAAGGTACCAGCACCTTCAACAGTTAAGGATTATAGGCCTATTGCATATTGTACTACAGTATATAAGATCATATCCAAAGTCATTACAAGAAAGATCAAATCTGTTCTTGGTGGATTGATTGATCACTCTCAATCAACTTTCATTGAAGGGAGGAGTATAATGGACAACATTCTGCTAAGCCATGAATTGTTCAAAGGTTACTCCATAAAAGGTGTCTCTCCTGGATGTGTGATGGAGGTGGATCTGAGGAAAGCTTATGATACTCCGGAATGGAGTTTTTTCAGGCAAATGCTTATTGATCTGGGGTTTCCATTCAAGTTTATGCAATGGATAATGACATGTGTTACCATATTATCATATTTCTTGGTGCTAAATGGAGGACTAACAAAGCCTTTTAAAGGAAGGAGGGGGCATAGGCAAGGAGACCCAATGTCTCCATACTTGTTTGTTATTGCAATGGAATATCTACCTAGACAATTACACAAGAATGGAAACTTCAACTTTCATCCTAAGTGCAAGAAGTTGAGCAGCACATATATATGCTTTGCTGATGATCTCTTGATGTACTGCAGAGCTGATTTTGAGTCCATCAAGATCCTAAATGCTGCCTTCCATAGATTCTCGGTTGTCTCTAGTTTACAGGAAAATGTCAACAAAAGTGATATATACATAGCTGGAATTTCTCAAGCTGAAAAACAGGAAATCCTTGCTACATTGAGTTTCACTGAAGGAAAGCTTCTATTAATATATTTGGGGATTCGTTTAGATTCTAAGAAGTTAGCAGTCTATCAATATTTACCTCTTATTGAGAAGATAACAGCAAGAATCACATGCTGGTCAGCAAAGCTTCTATCTTATGCTGGTAGGTGTCAACCGATAAAGGCTGTTATTTTTGGCATACAAACCTATTGGGCGCAGTTATTTGTTTTTCCAAAGAATGCGATGAAAGCAATTGAAGCAATATGCAGAACATTCCTATGGACTGGTACTGCTACTATCTCAAAAAAGGCACTAGTAGCTTGGGAAAAGGTGTGCAGGCCAATAGCTGCTGGAGGACTCAATATATTAGACATAAAAGTATGGAACAAAGTAGAAATTATAAAAAATCTACGAGATATAACAAGGAAGAAGGACTGCCTATGGATAAGGTGGGTACACATCTTCTATATAAAGAACAGGAACTTGGAAACAATGGCTACCCCTAAGACAGCATCTTGGGTGGTGAGGAAGATACTAGAAAGTAGAAATCTGATCATGGAGCATCAACAACTCCAAGAAAACATACATAGCAGGCTACAGACAATGTGCAAGAATGCAAAATTTCAGATTAAGCAGATGTACTTGAAGATGATACCAGATTACCCCATTACCCCAGAGTTGAATGGAAGAGTTTGATGCTGCACACAAATATACATCTGAGATATAGATTCACCCTTTGGCTTGCAGCACAACAGAGGTTTGCTACAGTGGAAATATTATTGAAGATTGGAATTCAAGTTCTTGCAGCTTGTGCATTCTGTGGACATAGTCTTGAAACCTTTAGCCATTTGTTCTTTGAGTGCACAAACACAAAGAAATTATGGTCCAGACTATGCTTATGGCTGGGATGTAAGAGGAACATTGGAGGTTGGAAAGCAGAACTAAAATGGGCTTGCAAGAAAGCTAAGAGCAGAAGAGGTTCAAATGCTATAACCAGCTGTGTTTTTGCCATAACTGTTGCACTGATTTGAGGGAGAGAAACAGAATCAGATTTGATAAAGCTAAGTTTGATGAGCTTCAACTATGCAGAGAGATAGTGCCGCACATACATATCAGAGGGAAGAACATAGCTAAATGGAAGGAAGAATTGCAGTAGCTGGATTGGATTCCAAGATGAAACTAAAAATAGAAACTTTGAGGTAGTTGGCTAAACAAGTGTCTGTATTGTGAAATAATATAGGATAGATAGACACAAAGTGTTAAAGAGCAGAGTGTGATGTAAGTGGGAGTAGTCTGTCAAAGCTGCTCCTCGGACTCAATTGTACAAATTTTTGAGTATCAATAGAATATAATTTTAACTCAAAAAAAAAATTCTTTACACTATTATATATTGTCAATCTGCTTCTTATTCTTTTTTTTAAATATATGAATATGATGAAGTTCCTTGAGACAAACAAAGAAGCCACGCAGGACAACAAGATCAAGGTAAAGAGAGGGAGCCATCAGGCTCACAGTGATTTTTCTCGCTATTGAGTCCTTATTCACGTGTACTTTATTACCTATAGGTTATCATCCGTACTTTTATAATAATCATTAATCTTATGTCATCCATTAAAATTAAAATATATTTATGGATTTGAGTTTAATTACAGGATGAAACAACAGATTACGTTAGGATAAATATTATTCCTAGAAAAAGAAATGCTGATAACTAGTATGTTTTAAGTAAGTTGATCAAGACGGAGCTTATTCAAAAAATTATGCTCCGCATTATTCAAATAACAAAAAAGAAAGAAAAATTATAATTTTAAAATAAATTGAAAACTATAATAAAAACACGAAAATGAGAAACGTAGAGACATAATCAAAGATGAAGTAGAAATTAAAGACCGAAATCAGGAAATTTTCCTTGTGTATTGAATTGATTGTTCCCTTTGTATATATACAAATGTATTGAAAAAATATTTCACCAAAAAATAGGAATTTCGGCCAAATCCTATTTTTAAAAGTATTCGGTTAGTGATAATCAAGGAAATCAATATTCTTGCAATAAGAAAGGAAATCAGAATAACAAAGTAATTAGTAGAAAGCAAAAGTAAATAATTGTATTCCAATAATAATCAGAACGTGTCCATACAAATGACATTTCTTTTCCTTATATAACCATCTCTAAGTACAACGTCTTTTTCCTTTTATGATCAAGTCATTATGAGCATTAATGACATTAATGAAACGTTATAATTGATAATCGTAACTGTTTCGTGAAGATCCTGTAACGTTTATTATCATTCATGCTCATTAATTGAAGACCAATGAAGTTGTCCTTTATACCGTCTTGGTTCATTCCAGCGGTGTCTCTTCAAATCGCTAAAGAGACTCGAGATACCATTTCTTCTCGTCTCTTAGACGTTTTGCTCATACCTATTAAGTCTCACGTCTTTTTTTAATACTCTTCTCCAGCTGTCGCTTTTCTAGTGATCCACATGTCTTGCCATGTCAGCCATATAATTAATTCCACATGTAACATTTATTTTTCCTAATACAGATAGTCCCCCCACTTCCACATTACTAGAAATTGAATATTTGGGAAGTGGATCTCATTTAAGGCGGGAATTTTTGCCATCGTTTCTCACGTACTATTGTACCTTCTTATGAACTGATGCGTCGTATATCACTTCCATTAATACATGTGACACGTGGCAGTCGTCGATTGGCTCTGCAACTCTTCACCGGGTTTTAGGGCTTTTATGTGGCTGCATCAGTCACGAAGTGACAGTTTTCTTAATGATGTTTCCATCATTACCTTTCTTGCATGACGGTTGCTTCTGCATATAAATACATCCTTTGCCTTTGCTTTCACGAAAAACTTTTCTACAGTGTTCTTTATTCATAACTTGTTCTTGTTCTTCAATACGTTCTACTTATACAACTATGTCTTCTTCAAATCCTGATCCACGAAAAGTTCTCATCGTAGACGAACTTCCTCTTACTTCTGCTCCTGCCAGAAGTAGGATAGGTGGTAGGTTACGTAGTTTAGGGTCGGTTTTTGTGCGTAGTTCTTCTTCTCAACCCAGTCTTACTCCTCCATTTTCTTCTAGAACTAGGGCTTCTTTTTTC
Organism: Nicotiana attenuata; assembly: GCF_001879085.1. Classification (NCBI taxonomy): domain Eukaryota; kingdom Viridiplantae; phylum Streptophyta; class Magnoliopsida; order Solanales; family Solanaceae; genus Nicotiana; species Nicotiana attenuata. The sequence goes on from NW_017677670.1 coordinate 27,818, forward strand.
ACATAGATCTTCTGCTAGAAATAGAGATTCGAGTGAACCGCTTCGTGAACCTACTATCGACGAGATTATTCCTGCTGAACTTTCCTTTGTCATAGATAGAGAATTAATTAAAAATCAGGTTACTTCCATGACTTCTTGGATCGCGCTGATGTTTACCCTCCCAGATCACTGAGGGTTTAATTCTGTTGTACGTAGAGATTGCCATTGGAAATTTGACTTCCCGATTCTGGTCCCTAATGAAAATCAAAGGATCACTTCCTTTAAATCTGGTTTTTCTTTTGTGTATACATATCCCTTCACATTAGGTTTTAGGCCACCTGTTAACCCAGTTATCATTGAATTTTGTCGTTTCTTTAATGTGTGTTTAGGACAGACTGGCCCTATTGTACGGAGGGCTGTGGCATGCCTTAGATATTTGTCAAATCTGGCTCAATTACCCTTCATCTTTTACCATCTGATTCATCTCAACTCTCCCAAATAATTCCGTCATGGGGTTTTTACTCTTGTGGCGAGAAGCAAGAAGGTTTTGGTTATCCCCGAAGACGACAAACATCATGGCTGGTACGCCCGATTTGTTG
>NW_017677671.1:0-2930 GCF_001879085.1 Nicotiana attenuata
TTATTTGAGTTTATTTCTATAGGATTTCACTTTATTATTAATGTTAATTTTAAAGCACAAAAATTGAAAAATACAAAAAAATAGTTTCGTAGAGTTTGCCTTAATTGATTGGAATTAATTTTATATTTAATAGTATATATTAAAATTATTAAGTTTCTTAATTGATGGACTTTAGGAGTTGAAATCCCAAATTTTTATCACAAAACTTGGCCACTAAAGGCCCAAATCTGAGCCCAACTCGCTCAAGCCCATACCCATTCCCCATTTGACCTAACTTAATTCCTACTCCTTACAAAAGAAGACCTAATAACAAAAAAGAAGGGATATACAGCCGCACCTCCCAGAACAAAACAAGAAAAACTCTCCATCACAAAATCTCCAGATTTTGGCCATTTCAAAATCCCCTCCTTGAACGTTGGTTTTGGTATATATAAAAAGATTCCATTTCAAGAACTAGATGAACACAACAATTCTCCTATTCTGAAACTAACGAACACTCATTCCAACAATATGAGTGATCTAAAATCCAAGTTTTTTTTGGAAGTTTACTCAATATTAAAATCTGAGCTTCTTAAAGATCGCTGATTCTTAATCCTTAATTTTCGGATTCTGATTTCTAAATCACAGGGATTCGTTTGAGTTGGGAGCCATCTTGAGTTCGAGTCGCGTGAGGATTGCTTGTGGGCTTTGAGTTCGCGATTCCGAGTTTGAATTGTTGCTATTTTCTTGGCTGGATTTTGGATTTGAAGCCTTGTATCTGTTTGGTTGCTCAAATATTCAGAGTAATCTAATCATCGAGATTTGAAGTGCGATCGAGTCGTCGTCCCATTTTCTGTTGCCGTACATTGGTTCCGGTCTATGGTTCTTGTTGTTGTCCATTTCCCCGGTCAAGTTCGAGTTGCCGAAATTTGACGTTGTTGTAGAAAAATTGGTGGTTCTTCTTACTAATTGAAGATTGCTTTCTATAAGGTCTATTCTTCTTGCTCTCTCTATTATCTTACTGTTAATTCCATGGGTTAAAGCATGATATCAGTCCATAGGTCCGTCTTTATGTCATTAAGATTATTATCGAGATTTTTGGATCCATTTGCCTTTAATATTTTTAAAAAGTATTATTCTGTTAAAGTTTGCTAGATTTAGATTATAGCTTAACTTTGAGTCTTCATGATTTTTAGTCTAATTCTATAATGCATGCCTTACAATAATCTCAAAGTTCAGGAAGAATAATGAACACCTATTATACTTTTAGGCGCGCTTTTAATCTATTATCGTGATTGTGTACACGTTCGCGTGACATAATTATGATTCTCAAAATAAATCAAGGTACGCGTTCGCGCGACTTTGGCCGAACAATCTTAATAATTAATAAAGCGCGATAAATTGTGTACACGTACGCGTGACATGATTTTAAAGCCCCAAATAAAGCGATTACACGCATGCGTGACTCATTTCAAGATAGTTTCATAATCACGAATAATCAAGTAATTAAAAGCGTTAAAAAGGGCACATGTACATAGGTTCTGAAATGAGTAATTAAACAATTTAATTAAACCGGGTATAATTATTAAAGCGACCGTGCTAGAACCACGGAATCCGAAATGCCTAACACCTTCTCCTGGGTTAATAGAATTCCTTACCCGGTCTTCTGTGCTCGCGGACCATAAATAAGAATAAATTTCCTCGACTTGGAATTTAAAATAAACCGGTGACTTGAGACACCATAATTATCCCAAGTGGCGACTCTAAAATTAAATAAATAATCTCATTTCGAATAATGTCACTTTAATTGGAAAAACTCTCCATTCCCTATCCCCTGGGGGAAAAGGAGGTGTGACAGCTCTAGCGACTTTGCTGGGGATCGAACCCAGAATCTCTGGTTCAGGGTTCAGAATTCGAGGTTGTAATGTAATCTATACTTGGCTTTATTGTGTGTTGATATTACTGTGTTTGTGGGCCTAATGTGCTAATTGCCGCTCATTTATCGCTTTGATATTATTTGAACTGTATTAAATTGTCTTCTTATGCCTCCCCTCTGAGTCTTCTAAAAATATGGTGCACACGTACGCGTGGCCCACTTTTCTGTTAGAGGTTGTACAAAATAAGAACGAGGTTGGATCAGCAACTAGGCCGGGTATACTTTCGTGCTCCCGGTACATTGACCCCACCTCGGCTCGAGCTGTCCGCTTGGTTAAGCCATGTCTAGAACACAACCCCAGGTTTAAATGTAGAATAACATAGCCTCATGCTGGATCCCTAGTAGGAACATTTGTTTGCATCACGTGCATTTGACTTTGGGGACTCAACACAGGGGTTGGGTCCGTCTAGGACATGTGTACCCGAAATGAAAGACCATCCTGATGCATCTTACGTACTATTTGTACATTTATTTTCTTCGGTTTGCATGTTGATCGGCTAGGGAAAGAAAATTAAGAGAAAAACCAAGAGTGAGGTAGGAGAGAATTAGCCGGATTCTGAAAACCCCGGTATTTGAAAAGTATCCTGAAGCTCTGTCGAATTTTTTCAAAAAAAAAAAGAAGAAAAATGATGAAAATTTGAAAAAAAAGAAGTCATTTCAAAATGAGTCAATATCATATTTTCCCGGTTAATTTCAAAACTGACCAAACTACGCTGGTCTGATTCTCACCGAATGTGAGATACGTAGAACCTCGTCGGTTCGAGTCCCAATTTTTAAAAAAAAAATCCAAAAATATTTTCCTTAATTCCTTCTTTAGAAGTCTTCCTTAGAAAATTCAAAAAAAAGATTTTTAACTCAAAAATAGTTGACTTCTTTAAGAATTTTTTCATATGAAAAAAAATAAAGTAATAAAAAGAAAAATCAATCAAAAATCAAAATCCAAAATACGGGTTTCCTTTTAATTTTGAAGTATTTTTCCCAAAAAATTCAAAAAAAAACGAAAAATACAGAAAAA
>NW_017677671.1:7323-28369 GCF_001879085.1 Nicotiana attenuata
TTTTCCAACATAGGGTCTCCACTCCCTAGTTGATGCCAACATAGGGTCTCCACTCCCTAGTTGATGATTTTTCCAACATAGGGTCTCCACTCCCTAGTTGATGCCCTCCACTCCCTAGTTGATGATTTTTAGACATAGGGTCTCCACTCCCTAGTCGCCTTTCCATCATAGGGTCTCCACTCCCTAGTTAATTTTTATTTCAGACATAGGGTCCCCATTCCCTAGTCCCTTTTCCAACATAAGGTCTCCACTCCCTAGTTGATTTTATTTTTTAAGATATAGGGTCTCTACCCCCTAATCTCTATTTTCCCAAGGATACACAATCCCGACCTTTTATTTGCTTTCAATAATGAAGTATTATAGAGTTTTGTTACCAATAACTCACAAAATTTTCCTAGCGAAAATTGGGTCAAAAAAATTTCGTTCGTTTGTTTGTTTTGGTGCCTGAGCAGGTTATACCTCAAGGCACAGGGTTTGTGACGACCAAAAGAAGAATCTCAATCCAGAATAAAAGAAAAAGAAGAAAAAGGAAAAGAAGTTAACTCGAAGTGCAGAAGTGGAGAAAAGATATGGACTGCTCAAGACATGATTGAAGTCACAAGTTTTGCATGTCCTGCTTTGATCCAAAAAGTTGAAGAAGAATGAATTAGCACCTCCAACTAGCAAGCATCAAGGTTCAAATCAAGAGTCTGCATGAAGAACCAGTCAAGACTCAAGATCAAGATTCAAAAGACTCATAGATAGGAATCTTGTAACTCGTAGCTGATAGGCTTAGTTAGTCTTCTTCATTTTGATTTTGATGTAATAACAGGACCGCGGACCGGGGCCTCGACGGAACCTCACTCGACTCTTGAACTCATCATTCCATTGATCCCTCCGAACTACATGTGGCCTGATCCCTTTATAGCCAAGGATATGTAGGCAACTCAGATACTAGGGCTCGGTCACAATCTTTTTACCCATCTTTATTTTCTTTTGAATAAGTGTCGGGTCAGAAATCAATTACGTCGCGTACTTGTTTCTTTGCTAAAAATCACTTCGTGTTTCCAAGAAAAGAGGGGCAACTGTAAGCGCGTAATTTTTGACCCACATATTAGAATTATCTTTAATAGTCTAAGTATTTTTAGAATATTTATTTGAGTTTATTTCTATAGGATTTCACTTTATTATTAATGTTAATTTTAAAGCACAAAAATTGAAAAATACAAAAAAATAGTTTCGTAGAGTTTGCCTTAATTGATTGGAATTAATTTTATATTTAATAGTATATATTAAAATTATTAAGTTTCTTAATTGATGGACTTTAGGAGTTGAAATCCCAAATTTTTATCACAAAACTTGGCCACTAAAGGCCCAAATCTGAGCCCAACTCGCTCAAGCCCATACCCATTCCCCATTTGACCTAACTTAATTCCTACTCCTTACAAAAGAAGACCTAATAACAAAAAAGAAGGGATATACAGCCGCACCTCCCAGAACAAAACAAGAAAAACTCTCCATCACAAAATCTCCAGATTTTGGCCATTTCAAAATCCCCTCCTTGAACGTTGGTTTTGGTATATATAAAAAGATTCCATTTCAAGAACTAGATGAACACAACAATTCTCCTATTCTGAAACTAACGAACACTCATTCCAACAATATGAGTGATCTAAAATCCAAGTTTTTTTTGGAAGTTTACTCAATATTAAAATCTGAGCTTCTTAAAGATCGCTGATTCTTAATCCTTAATTTTCGGATTCTGATTTCTAAATCACAGGGATTCGTTTGAGTTGGGAGCCATCTTGAGTTCGAGTCGCGTGAGGATTGCTTGTGGGCTTTGAGTTCGCGATTCCGAGTTTGAATTGTTGCTATTTTCTTGGCTGGATTTTGGATTTGAAGCCTTGTATCTGTTTGGTTGCTCAAATATTCAGAGTAATCTAATCATCGAGATTTGAAGTGCGATCGAGTCGTCGTCCCATTTTCTGTTGCCGTACATTGGTTCCGGTCTATGGTTCTTGTTGTTGTCCATTTCCCCGGTCAAGTTCGAGTTGCCGAAATTTGACGTTGTTGTAGAAAAATTGGTGGTTCTTCTTACTAATTGAAGATTGCTTTCTATAAGGTCTATTCTTCTTGCTCTCTCTATTATCTTACTGTTAATTCCATGGGTTAAAGCATGATATCAGTCCATAGGTCCGTCTTTATGTCATTAAGATTATTATCGAGATTTTTGGATCCATTTGCCTTTAATATTTTTAAAAAGTATTATTCTGTTAAAGTTTGCTAGATTTAGATTATAGCTTAACTTTGAGTCTTCATGATTTTTAGTCTAATTCTATAATGCATGCCTTACAATAATCTCAAAGTTCAGGAAGAATAATGAACACCTATTATACTTTTAGGCGCGCTTTTAATCTATTATCGTGATTGTGTACACGTTCGCGTGACATAATTATGATTCTCAAAATAAATCAAGGTACGCGTTCGCGCGACTTTGGCCGAACAATCTTAATAATTAATAAAGCGCGATAAATTGTGTACACGTACGCGTGACATGATTTTAAAGCCCCAAATAAAGCGATTACACGCATGCGTGACTCATTTCAAGATAGTTTCATAATCACGAATAATCAAGTAATTAAAAGCGTTAAAAAGGGCACATGTACATAGGTTCTGAAATGAGTAATTAAACAATTTAATTAAACCGGGTATAATTATTAAAGCGACCGTGCTAGAACCACGGAATCCGAAATGCCTAACACCTTCTCCTGGGTTAATAGAATTCCTTACCCGGTCTTCTGTGCTCGCGGACCATAAATAAGAATAAATTTCCTCGACTTGGAATTTAAAATAAACCGGTGACTTGAGACACCATAATTATCCCAAGTGGCGACTCTAAAATTAAATAAATAATCTCATTTCGAATAATGTCACTTTAATTGGAAAAACTCTCCATTCCCTATCCCCTGGGGGAAAAGGAGGTGTGACAGCTCTAGCGACTTTGCTGGGGATCGAACCCAGAATCTCTGGTTCAGGGTTCAGAATTCGAGGTTGTAATGTAATCTATACTTGGCTTTATTGTGTGTTGATATTACTGTGTTTGTGGGCCTAATGTGCTAATTGCCGCTCATTTATCGCTTTGATATTATTTGAACTGTATTAAATTGTCTTCTTATGCCTCCCCTCTGAGTCTTCTAAAAATATGGTGCACACGTACGCGTGGCCCACTTTTCTGTTAGAGGTTGTACAAAATAAGAACGAGGTTGGATCAGCAACTAGGCCGGGTATACTTTCGTGCTCCCGGTACATTGACCCCACCTCGGCTCGAGCTGTCCGCTTGGTTAAGCCATGTCTAGAACACAACCCCAGGTTTAAATGTAGAATAACATAGCCTCATGCTGGATCCCTAGTAGGAACATTTGTTTGCATCACGTGCATTTGACTTTGGGGACTCAACACAGGGGTTGGGTCCGTCTAGGACATGTGTACCCGAAATGAAAGACCATCCTGATGCATCTTACGTACTATTTGTACATTTATTTTCTTCGGTTTGCATGTTGATCGGCTAGGGAAAGAAAATTAAGAGAAAAACCAAGAGTGAGGTAGGAGAGAAATTAGCCGGATTCTGAAAACCCCGGTATTTGAAAAGTATCCTGAAGCTCTGTCGAATTTTTTCAAAAAAAAAAAGAAGAAAAATGATGAAAATTTGAAAAAAAAGAAGTCATTTCAAAATGAGTCAATATCATATTTTCCCGGTTATTTCAAAACTGACCAAACTACGCTGGTCTGATTCTCACCGAATGTGAGATACGTAGAACCTCGTCGGTTCGAGTCCCAATTTTTAAAAAAAAATCCAAAAATATTTTCCTTAATTCCTTCTTTAGAAGTCTTCCTTAGAAAATTCAAAAAAAAGATTTTTAACTCAAAAATAGTTGACTTCTTTAAGAATTTTTTCATATGAAAAAAAATAAAGTAATAAAAAGAAAAATCAATCAAAAATCAAAATCCAAAATACGGGTTTCCTTTTATTTTGAAGTATTTTTCCCAAAAATTCAAAAAAAAGAAAATCAGAAAAAAAAGAATCAAAAAAAAAATTCTTTTCCTTCTTGAAAAGTCTTTCTTTAGTAAATGTCATAAAAAATTGAAAAATTGATGTTCAAAAATATTTCTGTTTTTCCTTAGAAGTACTTTTATAAATTTAAATATAAAAAACTCAGAAATCCAAAATATTTTCTTAAAAGTCCCTCTTTCAAAAATTAAGAGGCAACATCCAAAAATCCAAAAAATATTTTCTTTCTTCTTTAGAAAAAGAGAAAATAAATGAAAATTCAAACAAAAATATTTTCATTTTACTTTTGAAATTCCCAAAGGTCAATACAAAAGAAAACAAATTTTTAGAAGTCTTTCTTTAAAAAAAAAATCAAAATCCAAAATCCAAAATATTTTCCTTGTTAGAAGCTTTTGAGATATGATTTGCCTATTGAAAAATGTTGAATAAATTAGAAAAAAGAGTTAGCTCATTTACGTTATTCCTAATCTTCCTGAACTACACAAGATCTGATTCATGCGGAGTCATGATACGTAGGCAATCCCCGTTGGATTTGATCATAGCCATAAAATTAATTGAGTGAAAAATAAACCGAAAAAAAGAAAGAAAAATCGAGTGAAAAAGAAAGAAAATAGTGACAAAAAAAGAGCGACAAAAAATAAAAGAGTGACAAAAACAAAAAGCGAAAAAGAGAGTGCAAAAAATAAAAGAGCGATAGAAACAAAATAAGAAAATCAAGAGTGATTAAAGTGAGGGAGAAATGAAAGAAAAGAGGTACCGATTGAAAAAGGGTTAGTTAAGGCCGGGATGAAACATGCAACTGTTCAAACACATGGTAGAAGCGTTTAACTGTTTAGGTGCATTGCATCCCAACGTGCGATTTCCTATCTGTTAAGCGACTCATAACTAACAAGGTTGTTGGGTGTGCAAATTAGCCAGGTTCTGTTCAGGCGGTTGGTTTTGTTGGTAATCTGGCTTCCCATCCTTACTTCACAAGATCCAAAGAAAAGGTTCCTATGGCCTCTGAAAGTCATCTACCAATTATCGGTCCTGAGGATAGTCCGGCGTTGGCTATTCCACAGCCAAAATCGGCAGTTGCTGAAGAAAATAGGATGTTGCGTCTCCGCATATTGGAAATGTGGGACGCCTGGTCTAATGGTAGGGAACCACCACGTTCAATCCCTGGGTTCCCTGAGTGATCCCCAGGTCAGGAGAGACTACCAACACCCCTGTGCCCAACCCGTTCATCCCGTGGGGGTACCCTCCAAAGCCATTTAACGGCCCCGGAATGCCTTTTGTGGTTCGCCCCCAGGCGTCGGCCTCAAAGGCACTGCCGGCAATGTTCTCTGCAGCACCAACCTGCACCACAGCACAACCAACTTTACCACGGCCGTTTGTTGAGCCTCCAATGTTCACCTTTCAGGGTCCACAGCTTCAACCAGAAATAACATATATGACCCCACACTCCTTTACTCAACCTCCACAATGTGACTTATCGGTTAGGCAAGAAAAGGTTGTAAAGAATCCTGAGCAAGAGGAAATGGCTCGGAAGATGAAGAGCCTGGAACAAAGTCTGAAAAACATACAAGGTCCGGGTAGCCAAAAGAGTGTATCATACTCCGACCTTTGTATGTTTCCCCATGTTCACTTGCCGGCTAATTTCAAGAGGCCAAAATTTGAAAAGTACGACGGGCGCGGGGATCCGGTCGCTCATCTGAAACGATACAGTAACCAACTGAGGGGTGCTGATGGAAAAGAGGAGTTGTTAATGGCCTTATTTGGGGAAAGCCTCACCAGAATCGCTTCTGAGTGGTATACGGATCAAGAAATTACCCATTGGCACGTGTGGGAAGATATAGCCCGAGATTTTGTCCGCCAGTTCCAGTATAATGTGGACATCGCTCCCGACAGAAACTCTTTGTCCAATTTGAAAAAGAAAATCGCGGAAAGCTTTCGCGAATATGCTGTCAATTGGCGTGAGCAAGCTGCCAGGGTAAAGCCTCCAATGGACGAAATAGAAATAGTTACGGTCTTTCTACAGGACCAAGAGGCGGACTACTTCCAGAACATGATGTCTGCTATGAGTAAGCCGTTCGCTGAGGCTATCAAAATTGGGGAAAGCTTTCCAAAAATGCCCATCCTTACCAAGCTCCATATAATCCTCAAACAATTATCCCCAATACAATCCTCGCCCAAGAGAGCCTTCAGAAAGAATCAGTTTACCCCTATTGGTGAATCGTATTCAAGCTTGTTCCAAAAGTTAATCAGGCTAAATCTATTGCAGCCACAGGCCCCAAACCGGCCGAACCCCGAGTACCCCTCGCACCGAGCTGATGCTATATGTGAATACCACTCTAGAGCAGTGGGACACAGTACGGATGACTGTTGGACCCTCAAAAGGGCAGTTGAAGACTTGATTGAAGCTGAAAGAATCATTCTCCGGGACGAAGAGGCTCCAGATGTGATGAACAATTCGTTGCCTGCTCAAAACACCGGGCCAATAATCGGAATGATTTGTGAAGATGAGGAATTTGATACGGCACTGAAGGCCATTACAACATTGTCGTGACAGAAGAAAAGCCAGAAAACGGTCGCCAAGCCTGAAAGTTCCCCATCAGACGGGAGTCTCGGTAGCAAGTCTTGCTATCCTTTCTGCGTTCGAATTACCTCAGGGTGTAATCCGGATGATTTACTTTTATTGTCTTACTTTCCGATGTAAACCCTTCTATCTTTAAAATTTTTAAAAAAATTTAGAATTAAAAAAACAAAAAAAAATTCATAAAAATCAAATGAAATTAATATTTCATTGTCCAAGAATGTCTCTTTTCTTAATCTTGTCACGTTTCTTATTGTGATGACCCAAAGGGTCATCTTTTGTTTTAGAATCCGATTCCGTATTCCGAGGACTTGAAAACCTCATTCTCTTTCTCCTCGATTTGCGTGCGCAGTCCGGGCGTGTTTCCGAAAAGCTTTTATATGAAAATTTGAGAAAAATATTGAGTTTTGCCTTTAAAACTAATTTAAGTTGACTTCGCTCAACATCTTAAGCAAACAGACCCGGACCCGTGATTTGACGGTCCCGAAGGGTCCGTAGAAAAATATGGGACTTGAGCGGATGCCCGAAATTTGATTCCGAGGTCCTTAGCCCAAGAAATGAATTTTTGAAGAAAATTGTTAACTGAAAAATATAATGGTTTTTAGATATTGAATAATGTTTGATATTGTTGGTATCGGGCCCGTATTTTGGTTTTGAGCCCGGCACAGGTCCGCTATGATATTTATACCCTATCTGTGAAATTTGGCGAAAAAACGGAAGTGATTTGACGTGATTCGGACCTTTGGTTGAGAAAATAGGAAGTTTGAAACTATCTTGAAAATTTCATGCGTTTTGGTGTTGAATTCATAGTTCTAGGTGTTATTTTGGCTATTAGATCGCATGATCAAGTTCGTATGATGTTATAGGACTTGTGTGCATGTTTGGTTTGGAGCCCCGAGGGCTCGGGTGAGTTTCGGATAGGCTACGGAGTGTTTTGGAACTTAAGAAAATTGCTGGTATGTTCAGGTCTGCTGACTTCGCAATTGCGAAGTCTGGCTTGCGAATGCGAGCATCGCATTTGCGAAGAATCTTCGCATTTGCGATCATTAGGCTGGGAAGGGGACCTTCGCATTTGCGAAGTTCATTGTCGCAATTGCGACTTGAACAGTGGCCGCATTTGCGAACAATTGTTCGCATTTGCAAAGACAGCAGGCCAGGCCAAGCTTCGCATTTGCGAAGTATTGGCCGCATTAGCGAGTTCGGATTTGCGAACCTGTGATCGCAAATGCGATAACTACAATTGTTCAAAACGAGTTTTGGTCGGGATTTTTGATTCATTTCTCAAATTTTCAAACCCTAAGCTTCAAGAGGCGATTTTCCTAGAGCAAGGTTTTCCCCAAATCATAGGTAAATGATTCTTAACTCATTACTTTCAATCTATTTCATCTTTTTTCAAGATTTCATCTTAGAATCTTGGATTTTTCATGGTGGGATTGGGTATTTTTGGGTAGAACTTAGGAATTTCGAAATTTGGGGATTTAGACCTCAAATTGAGGTCAGATTCCAAAACCAATTGTATATCCGGGCTCGGGGGTGAGTGGGTAATCTGGTTTTGGTCCGAATTATGAGTTTTGACCAAGCGGTCCTGGGGTTGATTTTTGACTTTTTGGGAAAAATTATGGGAAATTTATAATTATGCGTTGGAATTGGTTTCTTTAGCGTTAATTGATGCTAATAAGTTAATTGTGAATAGATTCGAGCGGATTAGAAGTGAAAACTAAGGGAAAAACGGTATTTGAGGCTTGAGTTTGGCTGTGGAATCGAGGTAAGTGTTGTGGCTAACCTTAGCTTGAGGGATTAGGTATTGTTGCACTATTTGCTACTTGTTTCTATACGTTGTTATCGGGTCATAGCATGCAAGTGAGTCTTATACACGTGACCGTTGTGTTTCTCTATGCGTATTGTTCCTGCTTTAACTGGTTATTACTCATGTTAAACAAGTCTTATTATGTTTTCCTGGCTTTGGATATTGGTTGAGTATTGGCTCAAGTTGAGATTTATGTGTTGAAGTTAAGTGATGAAACGAAGTTGTTTAATTATGATGCCCTTGTCGGGTTGTTATTGTTTCTGTTGTTTCTTATGTGGTGAGGAAGAGTGATAAAGCACGAAGGGTGATGCCGTTCATAGTTCTATTATTCATATGGTGAGGTTGAGTGTTAAAGCACGAAGGGTGATTCCATGCACGTTACTATTATTGATTATCTGGTGAGGCTGAGTGTAAAGCAAGAAGGGTGATGTCGTGCACGTTTCTATTATTGATTATCCAGTGAGGTTGAGTGTAAAGCGCGAAGGGTGATGCCGTGCACGTTTCTATTATTGATTGCTTGGTGAGGATTGAGAGTAAAAACACAAAGGGTGATGCCGTGCATTTTTCTGTTTGCTGTGTTCACTTGTTATTACCGGTTCAAGTGTACTAGTTATTTAAATTCCTATACTGCTGTGATTCTTTATATTGGTACCCCCATAGCATGTTGCCCTTCCCGTTAATTTCTGCTTAGCTTCTATCAATTGTTATTCTGTTAGTATATTGTTTAACTGCACAGGTTTATGTTATTTGTCGTGTCCTAGCCTCGTCACTACTTCAACGAGGTTAGGCTCGGCACTTACCAGTACATGGGGTCGGTTGTACTGATACTGCACTCTGCACTTTCTGTGCAGATCCCAGTACTAGACCATTCTGATCAGAGTTTGGGTTGCTGCCTTCAGTCCACAGGAGACCCAAGGTAGACTGCCGGCATTCGCAGAACCTGGAGTCCCCTTCCTTCTATTTTAGATTCCTATTTTCTTTCATTCCGAAAAACAGATGTGTTTTCCTTGAAACCAGTGTTTGTAGAAATTCTTAGACGTTCGTGGATTGTGACACCAGATCTTTGGGTAGTCTTGTACTAGAGTATTTAAACTGTTATAAAATTTCCGTACTTTATATCTGTTGGTTTTTTATTATTATAAATTTCTGTTTTGGTTAATGATCAATGTGTTGGAACTGTATCTGTTGGCTTGCCTAGCATTATAAGAGTTAGGCGCCATCGCGATCCCGAAAGTGGGAAATCCGGGTCGTGACAAGTTGGTATCTCACAATTCACGAACAAGCTAGGTAGAGTCCGAGGGATCGGTACGGAGACGTCTGTGCTTATCCCCAATAGGCTACAGTGTTTAGGAATACCTTCGCATCTATTCTTCTATGTCGTGCTGTTTGATTTCTCAATGCTAATTGAACTTCTACTCTGTTCTTTCGCAGATGGCGAGAACACGTACCGCTTCATCAGCTGATCAGTAGCCCGAGCCCCAGTGGCAGCTCCTACGAGGGGCAGAGGACGAGGTAGAGGCCGTGCTAGGGGCCGAGTCAGGGGCAGGGCTCAGCCCAGAGCTCGAGCAGCAGCACCAGCGGCATAGCCTCAGGTTGAGTTCGATGATGAGGTTCCGGCCCAGACCGTTCCGGCAGGGCCAGCTCAGGTCGCAGAGGGGTTCATCTCTACCCCGGTACTCCAGGACGCTCTGGTTCGTCTAGTGGGCCTTATGGAGAGTGTTACTCAGGCATGCATACTTCTTGTAGCACCAGCCGTCTCTCGGGCTGGGGGAGGAGCACAGACTCCCGCTACTCACAGTCCGGAGCAGATGGCTCCCTAGTTTCAGACTCCAGCAGCTCAGCCAGTTGGGTTAGTCCCGCCGGGTGTTGTAGCCCAGAGCGGTGATAGATCAGCTATGTCTTCTGATGCCTTGTGGAGATTGGACATGTTCACCAAGCTTTTCACTACTACCTATGGCGGTACATCTTCAGAGCATCCCCAGGATTATTTGGACAGTTGTCACGAGGTTCTACGGAACATAGGGATAGTGGAGACCAATGGGGTCGACTTTGCTACATTTCGTCTATCAGGTTCCACCAAGAAATGGTGGAGGGATTTTTTTTTTGCCAGACCAGCTGGGTCGCCTACTTTGACTTGGTACCAGTTCTCTCAGCTATTTCTCGAGAAGTTCCTTCCTGTCACTCAGAGAGAGGAGTATCGCAGGCGGTTCGAGCATCTTCAGCAGGGTTCTATGACTGTCACTCAGTACGAGACTAGGTTTATTGATTTGGCTCATCATGCTCTTCTTATACTCCCCACCGAGAGAGAGAGAGGGCGAGGAGGTTCATTGAGGGACTCGCCCAGCCTATCAGATTGCAGATGGATAAGGAGTCAGGGAGCGAGATTTCTTTTCAGGATGAGGCCAATGTGGCCAGGCGAGTTGAGATAGTTTTAGCTCAGGGGAGTGGTCAGGGGTCTGACAAGAGGCCTCGTCATTCTAGTAGGTTCAGTGGTGCCTCATCTGGAGGTAGGGATTCTTTTAGTAGAGGCCATCCTCCCAGCCCATTTCATTCAGCACTTCAGGCTTCTCACGGTGCTCCAGGTGGTCGTGGCCCTCATATACAGTATTCTGATAAGCTACCCTACAGTGCATCACCAGCTCCTATCAGTGCACCACCGCTCCTGAGTTTTCAGGGTGGTTATTCAGGCCGTTAGGGTCAGTTTCAGGGTCAGCAATCTTAGCAGCCGAGGTCTTGTTATACTTGTGGCGATCCGAGGCATATTGCTAGATTTTGCCCTCGAGCATCGAGTAGCTCTCAGCATCAGGGTTCTAGTGCCATGATTTCAGCATCGCCTGCCCATCCAGCTAGAGATAGGGGATAGCCCGCTAGAGTTGGAGGTCAGGCCGTTAGAGGTGGAGGTCAGGCCGCTAGAGGTGGAGGCCAGCCAGCAAGAGGTCGTCCTAGGGATGTAGTTCAGAGTGGTGGGGCCCAGCCCCGATGTTATGCTATTCCAGCCAGGCCTGAGGCTGAGTCCTCCGATGCAATTATCACAGGTACGGTTTCAGTTTGCAGTAGAGATGCTTCGGTTCTATTTGATCCAAGGTTTACATACTCCTATGTGTCATCTTATTTGCTCCATATTTGGTTGTGCCTCGTGAGTCTTTGAGTGCTCCCGTGTATGTGTCCATGCCAGTAGGGGATAATATTGTTGTAGATTGTGTCTATCGTTCATGTGTGGTTGTTATTGGGGGTCTTGAGACTAGTGTAGATCTCCTACTTCTCGATATGGTGGATTTCGATATCATTTTGGGGATGGATTGGCTGTCACCTTACCATGCTATATTGGACTATCATGCCAAGACCGTGACCTTAGCTTTACCGGGGTTGCCTTGATTAGAGTGGAGAGGGACTCCTGGTCATTCTATCAGCAAGGTTATTTCTTATATGAAGGCGGCATATGGTCGAGAAGGGGTGTTTGGCTTGTTTGGCTTACGTTCGTGATTCTAGTGCTGAGGCTCCTTCTATGGGTTATGTGCCAATTGTTCGGGAGTTTCCAAAGGTCTTTCCTGCAGACCTGCCGGGGATGCCACCTGACAGGGTTATTGACTTTTGCATTGATTTGGCTTCGGGCATTTTTCTATTCTACCGTATCGCATGGCCCCGCCAGAGTTGAAAGAATTGAAGGAGCAGTTGCAAGATTTGCTTGATAAGGGCTTTATTAGACCTAGCGTCTCACCCTGGAGTGCGCCGGTGTTATTTATTAAGAAGAAGGATGGGTCGATGAGGATGTGTATAGATTATCGGCAGTTGAACAAAGTCTGATGACTTATTTGATCAGCTTCAGGGTGCCAAGGTGTTCTCGAAGATTGATTTGAGATCGGGCTACCATCAGTTGAGGATTAGGGCGTCCGTTGTCCCCAAGACAGCTTTTCGCACTGGGTACGGGCATTATGAGTTTCTAGTGATGTCATTTGGGTTGACAAATACCCTAGAAGCATTTATGGATTTGATGAACCGGGTGTTCAAGCCCTATCTGGATTCCTTTGTGATTGTCTTCATTGATGATATCTTTATCTACTCCCGCAGCTAAGAGGAGCATGAGCAGCATCTTTGGATTGTTCTTCAGACTTTGAGAGACAGCCAATTATATGCTAAGTTTTCGAAATATGAGTTTTGGCTCAGTTTAGTTGCTTTCTTGGGACATGTTGTATCAACATAGGGTATTCAGGTGGATCCTAAGAAGATTGAGGCAGTCAACGACTGGCCTAGACCCACATCAGCTACAAAAATCCGGAGTTTCTTTGGTTTGGAGGGTTATTACCGTTGGTTTATGGAGGGGTTTTCATCTATGGCAGCCCTGATGACCATGTTGACCCAGAAGGTTTCCCCGTTTAGGTGGTCGGACGAGTGTGAGGCGAGCTTTCAGAAGCTCAAGATAGCTTTGACTTCGGCGCCGGTGTTGGTGTTGCTCACATGTTCAGGGCTATATACAGTATATTGTGACGCATCTCATACAGTACTTGGTGCGGTGTTGATGCAGAATGGCAATGTTATTGCATATGCTTCGTGGCAGTTGAAGATTCACAAGAAGAATTATCTAGTTCATGATTTGGAGCTAGCAGTCATTGTTCACGCGCTGAGATTTGGAGGCATTATTTGTATGGCATGTCGTGTGAGGTGTTCGCGGATCATGAAAGTTTGCAGTATTTGTTCAAGCAGAGGGAGCTCAATTTGAGGCAGAGGAGGTGGTTGGAGCTATTGAAAGACTATGACATCACCATCTTGTATCATCCTGGGAAGGCCAATATGGTGGCCGATGCTTTGAGTACGAAGTCAGCTAGTATGGGTAGCCTCGCATATATTCCAGTCGGTGAGAGACCGCTTGCTTTGGATGTTCAGGCTTTTGCCAATCAGTTCGTGAGGATGCAGGGTCGAGTTTGTGTGCCTATTGTGGATGGACTTCGTGAGTTGATTCTAGAGGAGGCCCATAGTTCCCAGTATTCTATTCATCCGGGCGCCGCCAAGATGTATCAAGATTTGCAGCAGCATTATTGGTGGAGGAGGATGAAGAAGGATATTTTTGCATATGTAGCGCGGTGTTTGAATTGTCAGCAGGTAAAGTACGAGCATCAGAGACCTGGTGGTTTGCTTCAGAAGATTGAGATTCCTGAGTGGAAGTGGGAGCGTATCACTATGGACTTTGTTGTTGGACTCCCACGGACTCAGAGGAAGTTCAATGCTGTATGGGTTATAGTTGATAGGCTGACTAAGCCAGCACATTTCATTCCTGTGGCAGTTTCCTATTCTTCGAAGCGATTGGCTGAGATCTATATCCGGGAATCATTCGTCTTCATGGTGTGCCCGTGTCTATCATTTCTGACCGAGGTACGCAGTTTACCTCGCATTTCTGGAGAGCCGTACAGCGTGATTTGTGTATGCGGGTCGAGTTGAGCACATCATTTCATCCTCAGAAGGACGGACAGTCCGAGCGCACTATTCAGATTTAGGAGGATATGCTCCGCGCCTGTGTTATTGACTTTGGAGGTTCTTGGGATCACTTCTTGCCGTTAGCGGAGTTTTCCGACATTAACAGCTATTAGTCGAGCATCCAGATGGCTCCTTATGAGGTATTATATGGTAGACGGTGTCGATCGCCAGTTGGGTGGTTTGAGCCGGGGGAGGCTCTGTTATTGGGTACAGATCTAGTGCAGGATGCCTTAGATAAGGTTAAGATTATTCAGGATAGGCTTCGTTCAGCTCAATCCAGGCAAATGAGTTATACCGACCGTAAGGTTCGTGATGTTGCATTCATGGTCGGAGAGCGAGTATTGCTTCGAGTGTCGCCGATATAAGGCGTGATGAGATTTGGGAAGAAGGGCAAGCTAAGCCCTAGGTTCATCGGGCCTTTTGAGATCCTTGATCGAGTGGGACAGGTGGCTTACAAACTTGCGTTGCTGCCAGGTTTCTCAGCTGTGCATCCAGTGTTTCATGTGTCCATTCTTTGGAAGTATCACGACGACCCATCCCACGTGTTAGACTTCAGCACTGTCCAGTTGGACGAGGATTTGACCTATGAGGAAGAGCCGGTAGCTATTCTAGACCGCCAGGTTCGCCAGTTGAGATCGAAGAGTTATCCTTCGATTCATGTGCAGTGGAGAGGTCATCCTGCTGAGGCAGCTACCTGGAAGTCCGAGTCCGATAGGAGCAGATATCCCCATCTTTTCACCGACTCAGGTATTTTTCTATGTCCGTTCGAGGACGAACGGTTGATTAAGAGGTGGAGATTGTGATGACCCAGAGGGTCATCTTTTGCTTTAGAATCTGATTCCATGTTCCGAGGCCTTGAAAACCTCATTCTCTTTCCCCTCGATTTGCGTGCGCAGTTCGGGCGTGTTTCCAGAAAGCCTTTATATGAAAATTTGAGAAAAATATTGATTTTTGCATTTAAAACTAATTTAAGTTGACTTCGGTCAACATTTTTAGTAAACGGACCCGGACCCGTGATTTGACGGTCCCGGAGGATCCGTAGAAAAATATAGGACTTGGGTGTATGCCCGGAATTTGATTCCGAGGTCCTTAGCCCGAGAGGTGAATTTTTGAAGAAAATTGTTAACTGAAAAATATAATGGTTTTTAGAAATTGAATAATGTTTGATATTATTGGTATCGGGCCCGTATTTTGGATCCGGAGCCCGACACAGGTCCGTTATGATATTTATCCCCTATCTGTGAAATTTGGTGAAAAACGGAAGTGATTTGACGTGATTCGGACCTTTGGTTGAGAAAACAGGAAGTTTGAAACTATCTTGAAAATTTCATGCGTTTTGGTGTTGAATTCATAGTTCTAGGTGTTATTTTGGCAATTATATTGCATGAGCAAGTTCGTATGATGTTTTAGGACTTGTGTGCATGTTTGGTTTGGAGCCCCGAGGGTTCGGGTGTGTTTTGGATAGGCTACGGAGTGTTTTGAAGCTTAGGAAAACTGCTGGTATGTTCAGGTCTGCTGACTTCACAATTGCGAAGTCTGGTTCGCAAATTCGAGCATCGCATTTGCGAAGAATCTTCGCATTTGCGATCATTAGGCTGGGAGGGGACCTTCGCATTTGCGAAGTTCATTGTCGCAATTGCAACTTGAACAGTGGCCGCATTTGCGAACAATTGTTCGCATTTGCGAAGACAGCAGGCCAGGCCAAGCTTCGCATTTGCGAAGTATTGTCCGCATTGCGAGTTCGCATTTGCGAACCTATGATCGCAAATGCGATAACTGCAACTGTTCAAAACGAGTTTTGGTCGGGATTTTTGATTCATTTCTCAAATTTTCAAACCCTAAGTTTCAAGAGGCGATTTTCCTAGAGCAAGTTCTTCCCCAAATCATAGGTAAATGATTCTTAACTCATTTCTTTCAACCTATTTCATCTTTTTACAAGATTTCATCTTAGAATCTAGGGTTTTTCATGGTGGATTGTGTGTTTTGGGTAGAACTTAGGAATTTCGAAATTTGGGGATTCAGACTTCAAATTGTGGTCGGATTCCAAAACCAATTGTATATCCGGGCTCGGGGGTGAATGGGTAATCGGGTTTTGGTCTGAATTTCGAGTTTTGGCCAAGCGGGCTCGGGGTCAATTTTTGACTTTTTGGGGAAAATGATGGGAAATCTGTAATTATGCGTTGGAATTGGTTTCTTTAACGTTAATTGATGTTAATAAGTTAATTGTGAATAGATTCGAGCTTAAGGGAAAAACGGTATTTGAGGCTTGAGTTTGGCTGTGGAATCGAGGTAAGTATTGTGGCTAACCTTAGCTTGAGGGATTAGATATTGTTGCCCTATTTGCTACTTGTTTTGTTGTTAGGTACGACGTATAGGTGAGGTGACGAGTATCTATACGTTGTTGTCGGGTCATAGCATGCAAGTGAGTCTTATACATATGACCGTTGTGTTTCTCTATGCGTACCGTTCCTGCTTTAACTGGTTATTACTCATGTTAAACAAGTCTTATTATGTTTTCCTGGCTCTGGATATTGGTTGAGTATTGGCTCAAGTTGAGATTTATGTGGTGAAGTTAAGTGATGAAACGAAGTTGTTTAATTATAATGCCCTTGTCGGGTTATTATTGTTTCTGTTGTTTCTTATGTGGTGAGGAAGAGTGATAAAGCACGAAGGGTGATGCCGTGTACATTTCTATTATTAATTATCTGGTGAGGTTGAGTGTAAAGCATGAAGGGTGATGCCGTGCACATTTCTATTATTGATTGCCTGGTGAGGATTGAGAGTGAAAGCACGAAGGGTGATGCTGTGCATTTTTCTGTTTGCTGTGTTCACTTGTTATTACCGGTTCAAGTGTACTAGTTGTTTAAATTCCTCTACTGTTGTGATTCTTTATTTTGGTATCCCCATAGCTTGTTGCCCTTCCCGTTAATTTCTGCTTAGTTTCTACCAATGGTTATTCTGTTAGTATATTGTTTAACTGCACAAGTTTATGTTATTTGTCATGTCCTAGCCTCGTCACTACTTCGCCGAGGTTAGGCTCGGCACTTACCAATACATGGGGTCGGTAGTACTGATACTGCATTCTGCACTTTCTGTGCAGATCCCGGTACTGGACCATTCTGATCAGAGTTTGGGTTGCTGCCTTCAGTCCACAGGAGACCCAAGGTAGATCTGCCGGCGTTCGCAGACCCTGGAGTCCCTTCCCTCTATTTTAGATTCTTGTTTTCTTTCATTCCGAAAAACAGATGTATTTTCCTTGAAACAAGTGTTTGTAGAAATTCTTAGACGTTCATGGATTGTGACACCAGATCTTTTGGGTAGTCTTGTACTAGAATATTTAAACTGTTATAAAATTTCCGTACTTTATATCTGTTGGTTTTTAATTATTGTAAATTTCTATTTTGGTTAATGATCAATGTGTTAGAACTGTATCTGTTAGCTTGCCTAGCATTATAAGAGTTAGGCGCCATCGCGATCCCGACGGTGGGAAATCCGGGTCTTGACACTTATTCTCTTTTCAGTTCTGTTAGTTGCATATTTCACTAACATGACATGCTTGCGGACTTCATCCCAGATCCTAAAACGCTGTCAGACTTCGTAATAATGAATCAAGAATCGGAATGCAATGAAGATAGGTTTAAGGAAATAAAACAAATAATCGGAATAGCTGAAGGAAAATTGGTTCCACATTGGAAAGGTCAATACATTGCAACAAGAGTACAGCCAAAAGAGTGTGTTGTACTTAGGACATATCGAAGAAAATGTCCCTGAAACAATTGTCAATGCAAATGCAGCCAAAAGGTACTATGTTTGATCCTCCATATAGTATAAATATTCTCCGGTTGGGATGACGAAAGTTTTTATTCTCGCTACCCAAAAACTATTAACCCTTTTGTAAACCATTTGAGCCTTTTGCTCTTCTTTGATTACCCTCTTTGGAACCTGAAAGTGTTATTAAAAAAAATGAAAAAATAAAATGAAAAATGAAAAAAACGGAAGAAGAAAGAGAAAACAAAACAAAACAGAAAAACAAAAGAAAATCAAAAACAAAGATCCTTGAACTACATTCGACTTGATTCCGAAAGGATACGTAGGCAGCCTTTCTCTGGGGTTCAGTCACACCAAAATAAAAATCCAAATTCCCCAGAATTGATACTGGGGCAGATATTACAATGGTTCGGCGATAGTTTCGCCTGAAAGGTTCCAAAGTTGTAATTCAATCGAAATTCTTTTTACCCAGATCCTTTTCAAGTCCTTCTGATCAACCGGCAAAGATTTTCAAAATTGGAGGATGCAGTCACTTGGATCTGATGGAACCAAAATGAGAGAAATGAAATGAGAGAGTCTTGTTGGTGAAAACCCTCACGGGCACCGTAAGGCGATGTTGAGCAGAGAAATTGAAAATGAGAGAGTCTTGATAGTGAAAACTCAAAAAGAGCACTATAATGCGACGATGAGAAGTGAAATGAGAGAGATCAGTTGGTGAAAACCCGTTGGGCGCCACTTATCGAAAAAGGGATCCTCACAACCATAGGCATCGACAGAGTCCTAGCAAGGTTTCTCAATTTTGAGGTATAAGTTATGATGAATTTCTGAAAGTTGGACGGTTTACATAGATCATGCAGTCAGTCGAAGAGGCATGTCATGTTCATTGAAGTCCGCATGCACTCCAGATAAGTCCTTCTTTCTTTTCCCCGAAAGGGATATACCTCATCAAAAATCGTTTGTCCATTCCATTGTTTGTTTTTCTTTGAATCCCTTTTGGTCTAATTCTGTTCCGAAACTAAGACAAAGAAAGGATGGCAAAATTGATTTACAGGGCTTTTGTTTGATACGAGCCAATATTCAAGAAGGCACCCAGCCTCGGCAGGTGCATCGAGTCGACTTCGACTGGCCATGATGGTCGATGCTTTGAAATCAAAAAGTCCTGAAAAGAAAGGAAATCAAAATGAAAGGCCTGCAAAGGCGAAATAAAGTTGAAAAAGGGTTAAGTCCCACGTGATTAACCATCATGGTAAAGTTCTGGAAAAGCCAAGTTTCTCCAGGGCCAGAAATGAAATGGGTCCTCAGGGAACAAGCAATTGTAGTTGAGATCTTCATCAAAGAAGCGAGCCGAGATCAAGTGACTGAAATGCTCAAGGCCACAAAACCAACCACTGTTTCAAACTGACAAATTTTTCTCTGTTTGAAAAACATGAAACAGGTGTAATTCAATGCAACCTTGCAAGAAGCAGGTACAATAAAAGGGAAACCGTATAGAGACTAAAATAGCTCTGCAACAATAATCACTCCAAAAGGGAAGTCTCCTCCAAAATCTTTCCTGCATTTTACTCATTCTCTTAATAAAAAAAATGAAATAAAAAGAAAGAAAAGAAAAGAAAGAAAATTCAAAATCATGGTAGTATAGGGTCCCCATTCCCTAGCTGCATTTTCCAATATAGGGTCTCCACTCCCTAGTTGATGATTTTCCAACATAGGGTCTCCACTCCCTAGTTGATGATTTTCCAACATAGGGTCTCCACTTCCTAGTTGATGATTTTCCAACATAGGGTCTCCACTCCGTCGTTGATGATTTTCCAGCATAGGGTCTCCACTCCTTAGTTGATGCCAACATAGGGTCTCCACTCCCTAGGTGATAATTTTTAGACATAGGGTCTCCGCTCCCTAGTTGATGCCAACATAGGGTCTCCACTCCCTAGTTGATGATTTTTAGACATAGGGTCTCAACTCCCTAGTCGCCTTTCCAACATAGGGTCTCCACTCCCTAGTTGATATTTATTTTAGACAAAGGGTCTCCACTCCCTAATCGCTTTTCCAACATAGGGTCTCCACTCCTAGTTGATGATTTTTAGACATAGGGTCTTCACTTCCTAGTCGCTTTTCCAACATAGGGTCTCCACTCCCTAGTTGATTGTTTTCCAACATAGGGTCTCCACTCCCTAGTTGATGCCAACATAGGGTCTCCACTCCCTAGTTGATGATTTTTCCAACATAGGGTCTCCACTCCCTAGTTGATGCCAACATAGGGTCTCCACTCCCTAGTTGATGATTTTTAGACATAGGGTCTCTACTCCCTAGTCGCCTTTCCAACATAGGGTCTCCACTCCCTAGTTAATTTTTATTTCAGACATAGGGTCCCCATTCCCTAGTCCCTTTTCCAACATAGGGTCTCCACTCCCTAGTTGATTTCATTTTTTAAGATATAGGGTCTCTACCCCCTAATCTCTATTTTCCCAAGGATACACAATCCCGACCTTTTATTTGCTTTCAATAATGAAGTATTATAGAGTTTTGTTACCAATAATTCACGAAATTTTCCTAGCGAAAATTGGGTCAAAAAAAATTTCGTTCGTTTGTTTGTTTTGGAGGAAGATTTGAAACCTATAGAAAATAACTAAATAAATATTCTAAAAATACTTAACCTATTAAAGATAATTCTAATTGTTGGGTCAAAAATTACGTGCTTACGTTGCCCCATTGGCTTGGAACACGAAGTGATTTTTAGCCCAAAGAACACAGTATCGCGACGTAATTGATTTTGACCCGACACTTATTCCAAAGAAAATAAAGATGGGTAAAAAGATTGTGAACCTGAGCTTCTATATCTGAGTTTGCCCTACATATCCTTGGCTATAAAAGGAACATCAGGTTCACATGTAGTTTCGGAGGGATCAAATGGGAATGATGAGTTCAAGAGAGTCGAGTGACGGTTCCGTCGAGGCCCCGGTCCCGCGGTTCTGTTATTACATCAAATCAAAATGAAGAACGAACTAACTAAGCCTATTCAGCTACGGAGTTAACAGATTCCTATCTATAGGTCTCTTTGAATCTTGATCTTGAAGTTCTGACTGGTTCTCATGCAGACTTCTTGATTTGAACCTTGATTGCTTTGCTAGTTGTGTGGTGCTAATTCATTCTTCTTCAACTTTTTGGATCAAAGCAGGCACATTGCAAACACTTGTGACTTCAATCATGTCTTGGAGCATGGTCCCATATCTTTCTCAACGTTCTCGCACTTCGAGTTAACTGTCTTTTCCTTTTTCTTCTTTTCTTTTTTCTGCGGGAAAAAAAAAAATTTGAAAAGAAAAAAAAAAATTTCTTTCCTTTGGTCGTACAAACCCGTCTGAGTAATAACCTGCTCAGGCAC
>NW_017677672.1:0-28364 GCF_001879085.1 Nicotiana attenuata
GGCAATTGAGTGAGTTCAACTTGCTCGTTTTCACTGCACAACCAACAAAAATATAAGCTACTAAATTAATAAATAATTTCCATATTTTGCGTAAATCACTTCACTTACAAGTCGTAATGTGATAAAATTCCATGATGGACGTTATCAATTAGGTGATGACTACCGGATGGGCCACTTGTAAAATTCATATCCGGCCGGTACCCCCTATTAAATATGTGAGCGTTAATACAAATTCAATACAACAAAAATATACATAATTAACACAAATGAAAATTAAAATTTACCACTCGTCTTGTGAGTTATGGAAAGCAAGGTATAAATTATTTTCTCGCTGCTCATTCACCGGCGCTGATAAGTTTAAATCAAAGATAACTCTTTCATCCGGAACTTGTCCGGCAAAAACTGTTCCAGAATAACCCCCCGATGACTGGGGGTTATCTCTACTACGCACAACCTCATTTTTTGGAACGTCTTCGACCTTCACGTACATCTCCAACATTGTGATTACAAGAAAATCCCGACATTCGTCTGGAGTCCTCAAAAAATCACTCAAAGTTTCATCATCGTCGATGTTAAACTCCGAGTAAAAAGCAACCCCTTGCGGAGTGACGGAATAAGGATATCTTCCGGTTACTTTAAATATCGCCGAACGTTTCCTCACACTCATTTTTTTGCATAACAACGATATCAATGTATCGTACTCCATTGTCAGTGGCAATTTAACATGACACTTATCAGGTAAACTGTAGCCCACGGAGTTATTCTCCATCACAACCTCACCACCCCAATATAATGAAACTCTTATCCTACGCTCTTCAGACATAATAAAAAAATGCTGGAGAATTTAACAACAACAGACGTTTCAACAAGAGTTAAAAAAAATTTTGAATGCATTTCTATGCGATTCTAACCTCTTTATATAGAAAATGGAGAGCCGGGAAGGTTTTTTTTTTTTACATATATAGCGCCAAATAAGTTGGCACTATATTATTTTGAATTAATTGTACTCTAAATAATACTTGGATCAGGAAAAAAAGGATATAACGCCAGGTTTTCTGGCGCTATATCAGTGTATAACGCCAGAAAACCTGGCGCTATATTACTCTGACAGTATATAACGCCAGAAAACCTGGCGCTATACAATAACGGTGCAGTTACCATTATTATATAGCGCCAGGTTTTCTGGCGTTATATATATTATGGTTACCTTTTTTTTTATACTTATTTGTATCTTATGAGTCCAAAATAGCAATATTTTGGTTCCGGACCCATGTGGCATGGAAAGTGGTGCTGATTTGGCATTTGTACTTGAGAGCGTAAGATACTCTCTTTAGTTCTGCTTCCGTGTGAACGCTCGACCTTTTGTGCATCTGCATTCAATGTCTCCGACATCCTCACCTGTCTTCTTTAGTTTAATTAACCTTACTATTTTTTTCTCCGAGGTTTATTTATAGAGCCCGTTTGGACATTTTTTTTCGATTTTTTTTTTTTTACTTTTTTTCAAAATGATTGTTTGGCCGTATAATTCCAATTTTTACTTGAAGATGAATTTAAATTTCGAAAATTTGAAAAACTTCAAAAATCTATTTTTTAAAATATTCACTCAAATCACTCACGAAACTTCAAAAACAATCCAAAATAATATTCATGTCCAAACACAACTCCAATTTTTAAAGATCATTTTCACTTGATTTTTTTTCTTTTTCCAATTCTTATGTCCAAACGCCCACTATTGTGATATGTGTTGGAGATGTAGTAATTTCTAATCTCCTATTTTCGTGCATTACAGCTAGTGCTTATCAACATCCAACGATGAACACTTTAGCTAGCGTTTAGATGTAACTTTAATTAAAACTTAAAAAGAAAAACTTAAAGCAGTGTTGAAAAATTATTTTTGGAAGTTAAAATTGTGTTTTGACACACTTTATTTAAAAAAAATTAAATTTTGTGAGTGAAAAATAAAAAATCTTCCAAACATGAAATGTTTTTATAAAAACTGATCAAATTCCATGAACAGATAATATTTCTAAATTTCTTTGTGAAAAAAAAATTTATGTCCAAACCGGCTAGTTGAATTTATTAAACTTGACTCGTAGACATGAAGTAAAACAATTGACTGAAGTAGCTTTGTGGAAATTTTTGTTACTTGGTGAAATTTCTAATATGAACGGTTTAAAAAGAGCAATTTTCAGAAGCCACTATTGTTTAGTGGCTATTAACTACCTATAGCTACTATATACATAATTATTTCCTGTAGCTACTATTAAGTTTTTACGGTAGTATATTACCTGTATTCGCGTTACTGTATTCATGAATACAACAGCAAAAAAGCGCCTAAAAACAGGGTAGTCCAGCTGTATGCGCATCTATTCACATGTATTCGCGCCATTTATTCATGAATACAGCAACAAAAAGCGCCTAAAATCAGGCAGTCCAGTTGTACGCGTATGTATTCACATGTATTCGCGCTGCCGTACTCATGAATACAGTAGTAGAAAGCGCAAAAAATCAGGGCAGTCCAGTTGTACACGCATGTATTCACATGTATTCGCGCCATGTATTCGTGAATAAAGCAGCCAAAAGGGCCTAAAATCAAGGCAGTCCATTTGTACATGCATGTATTCACATGTATTTCGCATTGCTGTATTCATGAATACAACAGTAAAAAGCGCCTAAAATAAGAGCAGTCTAGCTGTATGCACATGTATTCATATGTATTCGCGCCATGTATTTATGAATACAGTAACAGTAATTGATAAATGAAGAAAAGTGCCTATTTTTGAGTATATTTGCATATTAATTCTTGTGTGTGTCGCGGGAGATTACATGATTTTCGAAGTGAAATATACTCATTATGTGTTTCTTATGTGTAGGAACGAGTTTGGATGATAAATGATCAAAAGATGACAATTCGACACAAAAAGAAGAAATTAAAGGAGTGGGAGCTCGTCTGTTCTCGTGCGTGGCACGAAGTCGGACGCGAAAGGAGAAAAGTTAAGGCACAAAACAGCGAAGCGAAGCAAAGGCACGGAGCGCTTCGCGAAATGGAATAATCTCAAAAGCTGGATCCGCATCAAAGTCCGTGTCTAGACGCGAAAGCAAACGCGGATCTGCGTCAAAGTCTGCGTCTAGACGCGACGGCAGACGCGGATTCCAGCTCTCCCATCCGAAGTTGGATTGACGTATTCCGCCCCTCATCAACCCTAGGTCATATAAATACACCCTAAAACACCACTTTGAAAGAGGAGACACTACTTTAGGGTTAGACAACACCCTTGGAGGCAAGAATACGCTAGGAGCAAGGAGGAAGATTCAACTACGAGTTTTTTCCCTTCTTCTTCCTATTTTATTGTTGGTTATGAATTGGAGTATTGTGTTTTCACATACTTTTTTGAATAGCTAATTTATTATCTAGAGTTTTGATGGAACCTCTTGGAGGATGAATTATTGTTATGTTTTAATATAATTTAACCTTTGGATTTATCTACTTGTTCAACTACGTGCTTATTTCAGTTGGTTGAATGGCCATTGATTGACCGTGCCTATTTAGTATGTGTTGCTTGAGAAAGAACATATATAGGTGGTTGTTGTACAACGTCACTCCTAAAGTATATGAGAGATCAATACGGAAGGTTTAAAAGCGGGATTAGAGATAACGAGGCTTTGACGTGGTCATAAAGAGCGGTTAGATAAAGCCAACTAGCGTAGTTCGAGAGAATATGTCTAGTAAATTGTTGTAGTTGCTCGAGAGAGAATTACGGCACCTAAAGTGCTCACGATCAGTAGAGAATACATTGGTGAAATTGTAGGAAACATAATTGTAAGGATTCCGACAATTGGGGAAATCATAACTCTAGACCTCCTTAATTTAGTCTCCAACCCTTTGTCTCTTTAGTTAATAATTTTGCCGCTTTGTAGTATTTGCTAGTTAATTAGTTAGAAATATAAATATCAATCTTTATAATTTAGAAAATTGTTCAAACTTGTCTTCTTAGTGATATTAAACAAGTATAGCTAAGCCATAGTTCTCTGTGGGATTCGACTCCGGACTTAGACCGGATTATATTTGCAGCGACCGCTTATCCTTTTTAGGACTAGAGTTGGGCGTTATCAGTAATCACCTTAAAAATAGGTATGTCCAGTTGTCTAAGAGAGAGGAAAAACATAAATAGCGTATTTCATGCCTTATTTTATGCCTCGATATTAGTATATACCATAAATACTTATTTTGATAGAAAATATAAAAGGTAGCTATAGAAAATAATATTTTAAAATAATTTTGATTTATTAGAAATAGTGTATACCTTTGCTATATGAGGTAAAATTTTCTTTAAAAAATGCGATGTTCTAATGGCTGTTTAACCAGAAAATAGGAATTTCGGTCAAAGCGTAATTTTAGAGGAATTTGGCTTAATAATAATCGAATAAAGAAATGAATGTGTAACAAAAAGAGAAAATTTGAACTGAGAGAGTAACAGAGTAATCAAATTTAATGCAATAAAAATAAGTATATTCCAGTCACCATCAGTGTGTCCCATACAAATGTTTTTTCTCTCCTTTTATAGCTATTTCTAAGTACTACATTTCTTTTCTCTCATAATAGAGCCATTATCAGCAATTAATGACATTAATGTAACGTTATAATTGACAATCGTAACTAATTCGTGAAGATTCTATAACGTTTCCTCTCATTGATGCTCATTAATTGCAGATAATACACATCTGTACTTTTTGCTAATTAGGTTCATTCCTCCGTCGTCTATTCAAATCATCAAGAGATTCGATTAACCGTTCCTTTTGTTTTCTTGAATCTTTGCCCGTGCATGTTAAGGTTCGCGACTCTTTGAATACTCTTTGCTAGTTGTCCTTCTTCCATTGATCCACGTGCCTTGACATGTCAGCACATGATTAATTCTAAATGTTAACTTGATTTTTCCCAATACAGATAGTCCCCACACTTGCCATATATTCAGCAATTGAATATTTGGGAAGTGGATCTCATTAAAGCGGGAACTTTTGCCGCCATTTCATATATCATTATACCTTTTCCAGAATTGACGCTTCGCATGTCACTTCCATTTAATGCTCGTAACACGTGGCGGCTTTTTATTGGTTCTGTAACCCTTCAGCGTCTTTTAGGGCTTTTTTATGGCTTCATCAATCAAGAAGTGACAGTTTTCATTATGACGTTCCCATCATTACCTTTTTTGTTTGACGGTTGCTTCTGAGTATAAATATATCCTTTGTCTTTTCTTTCATAGAAAAGTTTTCCATCTTTGACAATTCAATCTTCCTTTCTTCTTCGTATAGCTATGTCTTATTCAAACCCTGATCCTCGAAAAGTTCTCATAGTAGATGAACTTCCTCTTGCTCCAACAAGGAGCAGGAGAGGAGGTAGGTTACGTAGTTTAGGATCAACTTCCATTCGAGGTTCTTCTTCACCTCTTCCCAGTTCTACTCCTCCTCTTTCTTCTATAACTAGGCTTCTCTTCCACATAGATCTTCTGCCAGAAGTAGGGACCCTAATGAACCAGTCCGTGAACCCACAGTAGACGAAATTATCCCTTCTGAATTTTCTTTTTATAATGATAGAGAATCAATTAGAAACTAGGTTTCCCCTATGTCTTCTCATGATCGTGCCGATGTTTATCCTTCACAGATTACTGAAGGTTTGATCTCTGTTGTCCGTAGGGATTGTCATTGGAGGTTTGATTTTCCAATTCTAACTCCTAATGCAAATCAAAGGATTACTTCTTTGAAGGCTGGCTTTTCTTTCGTGATTACATACCCTTTTACATTGGACTTTAGACCCCACATTGATCCAGTTATCATTGAATTCTGCCGCTTCTTCAATGTATGTTTAGGACAAATTGGCCCTATTATTTGGAGGGCAGTTGCATGTTTAAGGTATTTGGCTAAATTAGCTCAATTGCCTTTCACCTTCTTTCATCTAATCCACCTCTACTCTCCTAAGTTATTCAATCATGGGATTTTTACTTTGGTGGCGAGGAGTAAGAGAGTATTAGTCATCCCTGAGGATGATAAGGATCGTGGCTGGTATGCCCGATTTGTTGCTGCTCCTATGTCTGGGTTAGTAGGTGAAGAAAATATGCCATTCCTGAAAAGTGGAATTTTGCACGTAAGTTTTCTATTCAACTATCTCTCTTCTCTTTTTAAAATAAGGTATGCACTCCTCGTGACTGTTTTGCTTTTTCTTTTTTTAGCAACCATGGGAACTGTTGAAGAGATTCCTAATTTCCGTGGTTGGGTAGAGAAATTGTTGACCATCGCTCCGATGGAAGTTAGATCTTGGAAATACCTCTCGAACAAGTTTGGATGGAAGGTTAAAACTCACGGTAAAATTATATATATATATATATATATATATATATATATATATTATTCTTCTTTAGAATTCTTTCTTTAGAATGTTTTTAACCTTTCTTTTTATCAGGGTTTCCTATTCGTGGTGTAAGTGCTGAGTCGATCACGGCTTCTAGACTTTCTTTATCAAGAGCTCAGGAGATAATCTTGAGTTCTTCATCGAAGAGGAAAGCTGACAAACCCCGGGATTCTGAAGAGGAGGAGGATCGGGATGGAAGTTCTTCGATTAATAGGCGGCGGGCTAGAAGACACGTCATTTCGGATGATGAAGTTACTCCTCCTCGTTCTGTTCCCGTGACCGAGCCTGTTGAAGCTACTTTAGTGAGTTCTGACGAAGATACTCCTGTGGCAGCTCATGACTCTGATGAACAACTTTTTTCATGTGGGTTTGATAGTGAAGGCTTTGATTTGGTGTCTAATGAAGTACCTCTTGCCTCTTTCTCCGTATCTATCCCCATGGAACGCTCTTTGCCTATATTTACTACTGTTGTTTCTGGTCCGCCTCAAGCCATTATGACTTCCTCTACAATCCCTGCTACTAATATTTCTCGAACTGAAGTTAGTTCTTCAAGTGGAAGTAGAGTGATGAAACAAATTACCATTGAGGTTCCTGCCGATGGTAATCTTCTAAAGAAGCTGTGAGCACGTGATTTTTGCCTCGCGTGAATTACTCCTACAGAGTTCTTAGATGTAGGATTTTTCTTTTAATTATTTGATTTTTAGATAATTCATAAAAATACAAAAAATATTGCATTTGCATTTAGGATTTAATTTTACATATTTTAGATTAATTAGTAATTAGGGTTTTACAAAAATACAAAAAATCACAAAAAATTGATTTTTAGCTATGAATTCTGTTAGTTTTTTTAGAAAAGGAAATAAAGAAAAGAAGAGAGATATGGCCTGTTAAGAATCCAAATTTTGGGCTAGTTTGATCCAATTGACCAGCACAATCAAAAAACCCCCCTTGAACCCGTTAAATTCGCCCCATACCCGGCCCAAAATTTGGTCCAGTTCCCCCAGTTCCCAAACAATGTCGTAATGCTCCCTCGTTGATCTCAACCGTCGAGGTTGATTGTTCTAACGGACGAGAACTGAGGAACCCTTCGTATAAAACTGTCCTAACGACCCCCCTCCCCCCCCCCACTCCCTCATCTCTCTTCTCTCTTCAAACCCTAGAGACCGCCTGTCCCCGCCCTGAGCCGCCGTCTGCCGCCGCCGGAAATCGCCCACGGTGGCGGCGAGTCTCCAAAATCACCCTAATTCACATCAAAGCACCCTCTTCCCTCCCTCATCACGAATCCCCTATCATCTTCCCTCAAATCCCACCAGAGCCCCTCGAATCTGCAAAACCCTAGCGCCGCCACAGTTTCTCCGGTGGCGGCGTCGCCTCTATTCGACCCCAAACTCATACCCCTGAGTAGGGGTGTTCACGGTTTGACGGAAAACCGATCCAAAACGAAAACCGAACCAAACCGATTAAGTAAACCGATATTTTTTTTGATTTGGATTGGTTTTGGTTTTAAATTTTAAAAACCGATAATATTTGGTTTTGGTTCTATTTTAAAAAACCGAAAAATAAAACGAACCAAACCGATTAATTATATATAAAATTTAATAATTATTTATATACAATATAATATCTTTTTGTTAATAATTTTAATTGTTAATTTTGAATTTTGGTTTATCCTGTTATATCTTAAAAGATTGCCTAAGCCCAAAACAATAGGATTCGACCAATTTTCTTTTCATTAATAGACTCTAATTCTCTAACCCTCCGCACAATACTTTTGCCTAAAAGAAGAGGTAAAAAAAAAATCACCACAAGAGTAAAGAAAGCACATTCAAATTGCAAGGCAACAATGGCTAAAGCTTGAGAAAGCAACCTTATAGTTTGTTTTTTGTTCATTCTTTTCATATAAACATGTAAATAAACTTTCAGTTCTCAAAGAAATATATAAAAAGCATAAATTTGGCAAATTATTTTCAGATTTTTGTCTAGCATTGTTTTAATATTATCGACTTATCATTAGCTTACTAAGAACCGAACCAAACCGAACCAAACCAACAACAATCAAACCGATGGTTTGTATTTAATTTGGTTTGGTTTTGGTTTTTAAAATTTTAAAAACCGATTAAATTGGTTTGGTTTTTGTTTTAATCAAAAACCGACCAAACCGAACCGTGAACACCCCTACCCCTGAGCCCCTGCCTCTCTTTCATTCAAAATCCCCGTCTAGATCACTTCGAATATCCCTGCAACTCCTCGATTTTCAAATCTAAATATCGAGCCCTAAAGGCCTGAAAAAGGAGTCACGCATACAAGTAGTTTCTACAATATTCGGCTCGTTCCAATTTGATTTTTGGCACGAAATAGTGACGCCCGTTTGATCTTCACCAAGAACAAATGTGCGCCACTGTTTTGAGTCGAACAAGTGCTCAGTTTGGATTTCGAGTTTGGGCTTGGTGAGTTCTTCTTTCTGTCCGTTTTATTTCTTGATTTTCCCCTTTTCTTTTCCGTTTGCCTCGATTGATTTTTGTCTTCTGTGAATAGACTTAGAGTCAGTTTTCCCTCATTTGGATTAAGTTAGAGTTGGTGTCTAATTACTGGTAATTTTAGTTCAATCCCTGAATTTGGTATTTAATTACTGGTGGTTAATGAATGTGTTCACCAATCTTGTTTGCCTTTGTTTAGTTTTAGAATTAAATCCCTGATTTTCTTTTGTTAGTTCTTTAGTTTGGTTTAATTACTTTTATTGATTTTATTAACCTAATTAATTCCTGACATAGCTGTGAGTTAATCAGTAATTCAATTAGATTATCTGTGAAATTACTTCATGATATTTTAGTTGAATGCTCGCCTAGGTTTAGGGTTTGTCTCTGACCCATTTGGCTAATAGTAGCCCGTAAAAATTAGACTTAGACTATAAGGCTAGCTTTGGCCCATTTGGGGAAGGTTTTCGGGGGTAAATACAGGGGTAATCGGGGGTGTATTGGGTATTTTAGGTCAGGGAATCTTGCAGTAACAGATTAGGAAGCCCATAGAAGCTTCTAGTATGGGGTATTAGTTTCTATTTCTGTTTTTGGGTAGGATAACTTGGAAAACAAGTCAGGATTTTAGGGACTTTTAAGCAAAAAAGCAGAAAATTAAGAAGGACCTAAGGGGTAAAAATAAATCTGAGGGCTGCCCTACTTGCTTGCCTATAATGGCATTGTATCCTTGCCTTGCAAGTCAGATTTTAGAGCCTAAAAGATTTTAGAGCCAAAAGATTGGAGAAACCTTAGAGATCAGATTTTTGGAGGAGATTTGAAAGCAAAAAGAGATTTTAGAGACTGCAGAGATTAGAGGAGCCTATAGACTTTATTTTCTACTATTCTATCAAATTTTTTCTCTAATTTTTAAAGTTTCCAACTCCTGAAACAATTACTAAGCAATTGAAGGTTAAAATGGCTTGATTTTGGTTGGTTTGCAAGAGTTTTGGTTCAATTGTGGTTTGTTTGTGATTACTGAACATTGTTTGAAAGTCCTGGTGTTTCGAACCTGTTTCAAAATCGATTTTCATTGGTTGATTTCTGGGCTTACTCTGTCGCTGATCTATGGTACTGCTTGTTTTATCTCCTTTTGCTTTTTCTCTTCAAATTCCAGGTACATATTCTGAGTCTGCCCTGATGTAGCTCTCAATTTGGGAATGAAAATAAAAGCTATGCATGACTTCTCGTGTTGATATGTGTTCATTTGGTTCAGTGTAGTTCAATTAGTCTTTATCGATTAGCTAAATCTTCACATTGTAACTAACTATGGACTGTTGAACTATATTATGTCTTATTCGTTTATTTTAGCTCTAGTGGTGTAGATTAGTTTTCGCAATTCATGTTAGCTTAAATGTAGAGATAAGTTTGGAATTTATCAGGCTCTATCACTGTCCATTGTTTGTAAACCTTCAAGTATACTCAAGGTTTACTATCATGTTTCAAATGTTAGTTCGAATTTTACGTTAGAGTATTGTGTGAACCTGAAAGTGATTGCAAGATTACTGAGTGTGCTTGTATTAGCTCTAATTCTGTGGTTTAATAGATGTTCGAAATGGTCCCATGCTTCAGTGCTTAGATCTCATAGCTTAGTCTTGAGGTCATTTAATTAGAGTTTTGAGATCTGCAAAAAATAAAAATAAAAATCCAATCGTTCATGCATTTTCTTAGTTTTAAACGTGTATATCCCTGTTGTTTGTCCATTATTCGCATATTGAAAAGTGAAGTTTAAAAGAGTTGGCCTATGAGTTGAATCATTGTTAATTTATGTCAAAGGTCTTAAATTAGAAACCCAAGTCCTTAATCTCATGTTCATGTATCAGTACTGATTTTGTTTGCATTATTGCCTGGACTATTTGGACCATAAAGACTGGCCTAACTTTGGCCCAGTTACATAATAAATAAGCCCAAATCTTATCAGCCCATTGAATCGATTAATTTTGCTTAGTTTTGGACTGTAGGGACTCGATCCTGAGTTGCAGTTTCAGTTTCGCATCCGAATTGGGCTTATCCTGGGGCCCAAAATTTGGATAGTTTTTAAGAATGGAACTGGAAGCATTTTCCTTTTCCCTGGGCCAGATTCTCACCAAGTTCCCTTCATTTTGGACTGGGCTGGTTTCGAGCCTAACGTGTTGGAAGTCCTGGATCACTTTTGGATTTAATGATTTTAATATTGAAATGTAGGCATTGGGCCTTTCAAGTTATGTAGCAGACCCGAACTAAGGGCTTCTTCAATAATGGAGATCGTCTTTGTTTGAGTTTGGGCTTGATCCTGGGGCCCAAATTTTCTTGAATATTTTGATGTTAGTTAATCCTTGATGTTAATCATGTAAACCCTTTTAATTAGAATAGGAGTTGAACCTTAATAGATAATAATAGTTTATTTTTAGGACATCCTTTTAAAAAATGGAATCGAGGTGCGCCGCGCCAAATAAAATCACAAATTGCGTGGCCCTCCTTAATTATCTCTTTTAAAAATCTTTAGAATTCGGGACGTGCCATTTAGCGAATTTCCCATGGCCTCCCGCAAAGTTAACAACGCGTTAGTTGCTTTAGGCGCGTCCTTTAATAATATTACCTTCCTAAACTCGGGTGTGCATTTCATGTGACCCAAATCCAAATCCTAAAACGTTGAATAAAATGTGTTTCGGATTGCGGGTGCATTTTATGTGACGCCATCCAAAGACATATTTTAAACGACGTTTAATCTTCCTTAAAAATTAATTAAAAGCGGTAAATAACTTAAAATTGCATCATAGGTTGGAACATGTATTAAAATCAGATAATAGGCCAATTATGATAGTTTAAGCGACCGTGCTAGAACCACGGAATCCGGGGGTGCCTAACACCTTCCCCCGGGTTAACAGAATTCCTTAATCAGAATTTCTGGTTCGCAGACTTCACATGGAAAGTCGAAATTTTCCTCGATTTGGGATTCAAAATAAACCGGTGACTTTGGACACCAAAAACCATCCCAAGTGGCGACTCTGATCCTTAAATAATCCCATTTCGAATAATGTCACTTAAATTGGAAAAACTCCCTTATACACTATCCTTCCGGGGGTGGTGTGTAAAAAAGGAGGTGTGACAGCTCTGGTGACTCCGCTAGGGATAAAACCCAGAACTTCGGTTCAGGGTTCAAGAATTCGAGCTTAGAATAGCTGTTATGATTGGCTTTATCTAATTTTCCTACATGTTTCATCCTAATGTGCTAAATGCTTTACCGCTTTGATATTTGGTGAATTGTATATATAAACTGCTACGAAAAGGGTGCACTTCGTGTGACTTCTCTTCTNACTCGTCACCTTACGTACACGGCGCTCACACATCAAAACAGTACCAAATCCTAAGGGAAGTTCCCACACGCAAGGTTAGGCAAGCCACTTACCATGAACCAAGCAAAATCAATCGGTAGCAATGCTTTTTCCACAAATATCCGGCTCCGAATGGACCAAATCTAGCCAAAGTCAATTACATACCATAAATATAACTATATGAAACTAATCTAATTAATGAAATCAAGCTACGACTAGAAATTAGAAAATTGCTCCAAGAAGTCTCCCCGGGCCCACGTTTGGGAATCGGGTAAAAGTCACAAAATATAAACACCCATTCCCGCACGAGTCTAGCCATACAAGAATTACTCGAATCCGACCTCAAATCGCCTTCCAAAACTCGAAATTAGAGTCTGTGAAGTTTCTACCATTTCCCCCCAAATTTCCAACTCAAATCCTAGATTATGAAAATAGCAATAGATTCATGAAATATAGCCCAATCCGAGTTAGAATCACTTACCCAACAATCTTCTCGAAGAAACCTCGAAAAATCGCCTCACACCAAGCTCTCAAAGTCCCAAAATCGAAAATGGATTGGCTTTATCTAATTTTCCTACATGTTTCATCCTAATGTGCTAAATGCTTTACCGCTTTGATATTTGGTGAATTGTATATATAAACTGCTACGAAAAGGGTGCACTTCGTGTGACTTCTCTTCTATGTAGAGTCTTATCCCATTTTAGAACGAGGTTCGGACAAGTTGCTAAGCCGGTGAAGCTTCTGTATTCCCGGTATGCTGCCCCCCCTCGGCTCGAGTTGTCCGCTCGGGTAAGCCAGGTCTAGAACAATAAACCCAGGTTTTGAACCTAGTATAACAAAGCCTCATGCCGGATCCCTAGTAGGAACGTTTGTTTGCATCACATGCATTTGACTTAGCGGACTCAACACAGGGGTTGGGTTCGTCTAGGACAGGTGTACCCAAATGAAAGACCATCCTGATGCATCTTACGTACTACTTGTGCATTTATTTGTTTCGGCTTGCATGTTGACCGGCTTCTAGAATAGGGAAAGAAAAATCAAAAAAAAAGAGGGAAAAGAAAGAAAAACCAAGAGTGAGAGGTAGGTATTTTTAGAAAATTCTGAAACTCTGCCGAATTTTTGAGAAAATGAAAGAAAAAGAAAGATTTTGTTTTCAAAAATAGTTGGTTTTGTCAAATCTACCTGAACTACGCCAGTTTGATTCTCACCAAATGTGGGATACGTAGGCAACCCCCATCGGGTCCAACTTCCCTTTTTGCAAAAATAGCCCAAAAACAACAAAAATTTTAGTCACAAATAAGTCAGGTGATGCCATTCTTGTCTAAAATAAGCCGAATGTCCCCAAAAGGGCGCCGGAAGGCTATTTTTGCAGGAACGACCACCTTGGTCATTTTTAACGGTTAGCGAGCACAGCCTTAAAATCTTCTTTTCCGAAGTGCTAAAAGGCCGTATCCGCAAAGCTAAAGTTTTGTTTTTTGAAATGAAAATTTTAAAAAAAAATGATGTTACTTTTTCTCTTAGGTTAAAAATAAGTCTTTAAGTCACCTTAATAAATGTGCAGGATGAGCATGAATGAAATTGAACCCTTCACAGTCTTTAATGAGATCCCTTGAAGCTCTACATATGGTGGGATGATCTAGGAAAAGGGCAGTAGAGAAACACTGGTAAAAGTTTTGGGCGGCCTCGTCGGACTATTGAACCTCAAGCCGAGGTTGGACATAATTGAAGCATTAATACCTTTTGGGACCCGACTCGCAATGTGTTCCGTTTCTCAGACTTTGAGCTCACACCTACATTGGAGGAAGTGCCGGGTTATACAGGTCTTAATGGAAACCTTAGAAGTCGATATCCATTGGCACCTAGACCGGTATCTCCCCACAGATTTCTGGATTTACTGAGTATTAGTCGGGATATTCAGGACAGAAATTTATCGGAAGGGTATTGCACACTCCATTTCTTGTATCATCGATATGGCAACCCTCGAGGTTTTGAAGAGCCGAACACTGGTCTAACCTATGCGGGAAACAAAGACAAATGGGAGGCAAGGCGGGGTTTAGCTTTCGTGGTAGCCTTCTTGGGAGTTGTGGTCTGTCCACGGAAAGATGGGAATATAGAGATAGGTCTTGTGGGAATGATTGATGTTACAATCAAGAAAACCAACAACACTGTGGTTCCTCTGATCGTATCTGAAATCTATCGAGCCTTGACTATCTGTCGGGAAGGGGAAAGTTCTTCCAAGGTTGCAATTTGTTACTACAGTTATGGATGCAAGAACACCTCTGTCATCAGGTTGGGTACATGAATTATGATTTGACCGGGTTGAGCTTCATTGAAGAATTCGAAAGCCGGGTGGCAGGTATTGAATTCCCTGAGGGTACTGAAGCTTGGCTTGCACATCTGAGATCCTTGACTGCCAATAAGATTGAGTGGGCATTTGGATGGCTTCCTGCCACTGAAGAAGTTTACATGTCAGCTGAAGTGTCTTATATCCTCTTGATGGGCATCCGGAGCATCCAGCCCTATGCTCCCTACAGGGTTTTCCAACAATTAGGAAGATTTCAAACCGTCACAATGATGAAGACTTGAGTAAACATGTCATTGAACTGGGCCCAAAAGCCGCATTTCTAGAAGGGAAAATTCGCCAAGTATGGTATGAGTGTAGGTTTCTTGAACCTAAGACCATAGTGCGAGACCGAGCTAGAGGGGAAGTCGACCCTAAGTACATGGTTTGGTTCGGCAAAAGATTCCAGATTCCTGAAAGACCCGCAAAGAGACCACATGTCCAACAGTTTACCGATGGGGCCCAGGTACAATGGGATTGGTTAACTAAGGAGAATGAGTACAGAGCCAAAATAAGCCAATTGGAGAGGCAAGTCATGGAGCTTCAATTTGAAAATGGTGTTCAAGCCGCCGCAGACGAGGGAGAAGAGAAGAAACTGACCCAGGAAAATGAGGCCCTTAAAGCTCAGATTAGAAAGATGAAAATAGCTGCCAATAACCCGGAAAGAAGTCGGGCTGATGAAAGACTTATAAGTGGTCTAAAAAAGAAAGTCCTCGAATGCCAAGAAGACCTGGAAAAGTCTGAAGATAGTCTAGCAAAAATCAGGGCACAATGGACAAAGAAAGCAGAAGAACGGGCACGATTTGTGCAACAAATGAAGAGGAACTATGAAGGGACCATCACTAGCCTAAGAAGAAAGGTAACTACTCTTGAGGATGAGGCAGCCAAGCAGGGTAAAGATTTCAAAACTGATAGGGAGCACTGTTATGCTCTGATGGCTCAAATGGAGAAAGAAATACAGCAATTGCAAAATCAGCACTTTTATGACTCCCAAGTGTTAGAAGCCCGGAACCAGCAGATAGGGCGGTTGCTTCAGGAGAAAGGCAGAATTAGAGAAAGAATCAGAACCATCGCTGATTACATTACCATGAAGTGCCAAGCGTGCGAGGACATGACCCGTACCACCTTTTTTGCTGTAGTGATGACTTTCGTCTGCCAAGTTATGAGTGATTTGGAGCGACTACAAGGGGGTCTCACACATAGGCCCGC
Organism: Nicotiana attenuata; assembly: GCF_001879085.1. Classification (NCBI taxonomy): domain Eukaryota; kingdom Viridiplantae; phylum Streptophyta; class Magnoliopsida; order Solanales; family Solanaceae; genus Nicotiana; species Nicotiana attenuata. The sequence goes on from NW_017677672.1 coordinate 15,778, forward strand.
GGCGAGGCCGGATGATGCCCCGCGGGCCCCGGTAGTTGAAGCTTTAATGTATTCCTGATTTTCAAGCATCGAGTCTGTATTTTGGTTTATTTTAAGTCTGTTTGTAGTTTTTCTTTCCAAGAAAATGAGTAGTTAGCATCTTTTGTAATAGAGGTTTTATTAATAAAAAATTAAAAATTCCCAAAAAATTGTTTCCTTACTTTTCGCATTTATTTTTCCAGAACTACGCTCGGTCTGATTCATGCGGGGTCATGATACGTAGGCAATCTCCATAGGATTCGACCATAACCAAAAGAAAGAAAAAAGATTGATAAAAAAAAAAAAGAGGCAATGAAAATGAGAAAAAAAGGGCAAGAGAAGAAAAGAAAGAAAAACAAAAAGAGAGATGAAAAAGAGAGAGTGGAAATCAAAAGAAGAAAATGGGAAAATCAGAAAAGCCGGGATGAAGCATGCAACCGTTGCAAAACATGTAAAACCCCATTTAACTGTATAGGTGCATCACATCCCAACGTGCGATTACCTATCTGTTATTTGTCTCAAACTAACCGTTTGCTGCTGTCACTTCCAGTCCAGGTTTTATAGAAATGGTGGTTGGTTTTTCGTGGTAACCTGGCTTCACATCCATACTTTACTAGATCAAAGGGGAGTATCGGTATGTCTTCAGAAATGACCTTGCCAACAGTTCCCATTGCAGATGATAGCCCAATCTCGGGCATCCCGACCTCGGAATCTGCAACGGCTGAAGAGAACAGGATCTTACGTCTTCGAGTCATGGAAATGTGGGATGCTTGGGCGAATGGAAGAGAGCCGCCAAATGCCATCCCAGGATTCCCCGAACTGTTTCCGAGATCAGGGGGTACTTCTAATGTTCCAATCAATCATCCGAATACCCCACTGGGACAGCCCACCATATCAGCTTATTTCGTGGGAACACCTTCTGAGGTTCGCCCCCAGGTGTTCATGTCCGGAGCGGCCTCCAATATCTTCACTGCTCCCCCATGCTCAGCCACAACACAGCCTGCACTGCCTAGGCCCACTTTTGATCCTTCAGCCTGTACATTTCAAACACCCACCTTCCAAATGGAGCCTCCTCAGTTCCCCTCATATACTTATCCTCAGCCGCCTCAATTTGAGTTCACTGCGGGACAAGAAAAAACACCCAAAACTCCCGAACAGGAGGAAATTGCAAGGAGGATGAGAAGCTTGGAGCAGAGCCTCAAGAACATACAGGGACTGAGCGGACAGAAAAGTGTGTCCTATGCTAATCTATGCATGTTCCCTCACGTGCACTTGCCTCTGGGATTCAAAACTCCAAAGTTTCAAGAGTACGATGGACATGGTGATCCTATTGCTCATCTTAATAAATACTGCAATCAGTTGCGAGGAGCTGGAGGAAAAGAAGAGTTACTCATGGCATATTTTGGAGAAAGTCTGGTTAGTATTGCCTCCGAGTGGTATATGGATCAAGATATATCTCGTTGGCACATCTGGGACGACCTCGCTAGAGACTTTGTCAGACAATTCCAGTACAATATAGACATTGCTCCAGACAGAAACTCGTTGGCAAACTTGAAAAAGAAGTCCTCGGAGAGCTTTCGGGAGTACGCAATCAAATGGCGTGAGCAAGCATCTAGAGTAAAGCCTCCGATGGTCGAGGTCGAGATGGTCATAGTGTTCCTCCAAGCTCAGGAAGCCGACTACTTCCAGAATATGATGTCAGCTATGGGTAAACCGTTCGCGGAAGCTATCAAAATCGGTGAAATGGTGGAAAATGGATTGAAAACAGGCAGAATTTTAAGCCAATCCGCTATCAGAGCAACCTCCCAAGCCATTCAGGGCAGGTCTGGAGGAGTAGCAAAGGGCAAAAAGAAAGAAGAAACATCCATGGCAGCATCAGGTGCAAGAAGACACGGTGTTCCCAGATCCATATTCCTAGAAAGAACCCCTCAGCATTATTACCCTCACCAGGACATGGCCTATGCTCCTCAGCCATATGCGGTCATGAATGCTCAACCTTTTGTCCGGCCTCAGCAGCAAGCTAACAGGAACCAAGCTCCATTTCAAAGAAACCAGTCTCCTCGCCAAAACCACTACAACCCTCGTCCTCCACAAAACAACTTCCCTCCCCGTAAGCCACCCAGGAGGCAAACTTTTACACCAATCGGTGAATCCTACTCCAGCCTGTTTCCAAATCTTGTCCAAATGGGTATGCTACAGCCAGTACCTCCAAACAGGCAAAACCCAGAATCACCCTCCTATCAACGGGGCGCCCGATGCGCTTATCACTCAGGAACTGAGGGGCATGATACAGAAAACTGTTAGACTTTGAAAAGAGCTGTAGAGGATTTGATAGAACAGAGGAAGATAGTGTTAAGGGACGAGGATATCCCCAATGTGACCAACAACCCACTACCAGCCCACAACAATGGGACGGTAATGGGAATGATCTGTGAAGATAAGGAATTTGACCCGGCATTAAAGGCCATAATTGGCGTTGCTGATGTGGAAAGAAAGCCAAAAACTTCCCTGAAGCAAGAGAAAAAACAAAGCCGCTCACTCAAAGTCAGAGAAGAAAATTGAAGCAGGAACTGGGGCAGCACCCGCCAAAGATGTTGTTCTCTATGTCCCTCAGGGTCGCAAGGAAAAGCAGATGACATTGAGTCCCCCCAGGAGATTTGAACTGAACAAGGCGACCCAAATGTACGTGCCCAAGGGAGCTTATGTGGTGCGGGGGCCAATTAATCCACCAAGGCTGAGTGAGCCCATGGTTATTGGCCGCATGCCACAGAGGCCCATGACAGATCCTACCGCGGTGCCTTGGAACTACCATAAAACAGTGGTGACGTATAAGGGCAAAGAAATCTCAAGAGAAGTTCAAAAAAATTACCCTATGGAAAAGTACTCCAATTTGGAAGAAGTGAACAACGCCACCAGGAAGCACTTCCCAGCTAAAAAACCCGTGAGTGCTGAAGAAGCGGAAGCCTTTTTTCAAAAGATGAAAATGGCGGATTATGAGGTGATCGACCAGCTTCGAAAATCTCCTGAACAAGTCTCCTTATTATCTCTGTTGATGAGCTCCACCGAACATCAGAAGGTATTTATCAAAACCCTCAACGAAGCATATGTGCCTGTCGAGACTTCTGTAGAGCAGTTGGAGAGAATGGCAGAAAGATTTTTCACAATTAACCAGATTTCCTTCAGCAAAAATGACTTGCCTCCGGAAGGCGCTGCACATAACAAAGCCCTGCACTTAACTGTCAAATGTGAAGGATACTACGTGAAAAGGGTTATGGTGGATGGAGGTTCTGGGGTAGACATCTGCCCACTCTCAACTTTACATCGCATGGAAATTCGGACTGAAAGAATCCGACCCAACAATGTCTGCGTACGAGCCTTCGATGGTATAAAAAGGGACACGATCGGAGAGATCGATCTAATTCTGACCATCGGCCCAGTAGTCTTCGAAGTAACCTTCCAGGTTCTAGACATGGACACCTCCTATAACCTTCTTTTGGGGAGGCCATGGATCCATGTAGCGGGGGCTGTGCCCTCTACTCTTCATCAGATGGTAAAGTTCGAGCATGAGGACCAAGAGATGGTGGTCCACGGGAAAGATGAGAAATCAATTTATCGGGACCCGTCAGTCCCATGTCTTGAAGCAAGAGAGGGGAGTGAGCACATAGTTTATCAGGCCTTTGAAGTTATGGTGGCAGACCAGTACGAAGAGGGAAACCCTTGCCCCCAACCCTTCCTTTCCAATGCCTCGATTATGGTGGCCAAAGAAATGATCCGACATGGCTTCAAACCAAGGAAGGGACTTGGAAAATCCCCGCACGGAATAGCTGAATCGGTTACCCTGCCTACCACTGAGAAGTTCTTCGGGATAGGTTTCCACCCTACCCCAGATGATATAAAGTGGGCAGACGAGAGAAAAAATAATGGATGTGTTCTACCTCAGCCACTGCCACATTTGTACGAGACCTTTGTCAAGCCAAAATACAATGAAGAAGAGGAGGATGAGGCCTTTACGGCCGAAGAGATTGAAGAGATATGTGGGGCAATGAGAAAGATACTATACGTAACCCACATGGTACAGCCAGGAGAGGGCTCAAGCACCGTTGAGGTGCTGTATATGGGACCAAATGCCAAGCTGCATAATTGGAAGGCTACGCCATTCCCAATCAGGCGGGAGTCCCAGTAGACCTGTCCTGCCACTTTTTCTGCATCGTGAGTTATTCTAGGGTGTAAGTCAGATGTTTTCTTTAGTTTCCTGTCTGTTAATTTCCAAAATGTAAACCCTGTTATCTTCAAATTCCAAGAAATTAAATCAATATTTCATCGTTTATCTTTCTTTATTCTTTCTGATTTTTGCTATTTTTCTCTTTTATTTCTTCTTTCAGTTCTAATAATGTGGCTTTAAATAATATGACATGCTTGCGGACTTCATGCCCAGATCCGAACACGCTGTCTAATTTTGAAATAATGAACCAAGAACCGAAATTTGATGAAGAAGAGGCTTTTAGGGAAATAAATCGAGAATTGGAATAATTTGAGAATAAACCTAAAGACAATGGTGTCGTCGAAGCAGCAAACAAGAATATCAAGAAGATTTTGAGAAAAATGATTCAGAGCTCCAGGCAATGGCATGAAAATTTGCCTTTTGCATTATTGGGATATCGCACTACGGTGAGCACATCGGTTATAGCAACCCCATACTATTTGGTCTATGGAAGTGAAGCCGTAATGCCTGCGGACGTTGGAATCCCATCTCTCCGGATCGTTGTTGAAGCTGAAATTGAAGACAGAGAGTGGGTCAAGACCCGTCTTGAACAGTTGACACTGATTGATGAAAAGCGGATGGCTGCCGTCTGCCACGGGCAATTGTACCAACAAAGAATGGCCCGTGCTTATAACAAGAAAGTGCGGGCCAGGAATTTTGAAATGGGGGACAACTTGTGTTAAGGCGCATTCTTCCTCATCACCAGGAAGCAAAAGGAAAATTTGTTCCTAATTGGAAGGGTCCATAAATCATCAGAAAGATATTGGCGAGAGGAGCATTGTATCTGGGTGATATCGAAGGAAATGATCCCGAAGCAGCTGTGAATGCGGATGCAGTAAAAAGGTACTATGTTTAAGCTTTCTGCAACCATGACTTTGTTCAATTGGGATGACGAAGGCTTTCATTCTCGCTACCCAAACACTATCAACCTTTTGCAAACCCTTTGAGCCAATCACCTTTCTTTGGCTACCCTCTTTGGAACCCGAAAGTACTATTGAAAAAAAAATGAAAAATGAATGGAAAATGATGAAAGAAAAGAGAAGAAAAAAAAACAAAAACAAAATGTTTGCCTGAACTACGTTCGACTTGGTTCCGAAAGGATACGTAGGCAGCCACTCTCTAGGGTTCAGTCACACCAAAACAAAAATCCCAATTCCCCCCAAAAGTGAAACCGGGGCAGATGATATAATGGTTCGGAAAGGAGCCCACTAGAACGGTTCCAAAGTTGTAATTCCATCCAGATTCTTTTTACCCAAACCTTGTCCAAGTCCTTCTGATCAATTGGCAAAGGCGTCGTAATTAGAAAACACCGTTGTTGGAATCTGATACAATCAACTGAGAGAAATAAAATGAGAGAGTCTTATCGGTGAAAACCTACGGGCACCATAAGGCGATGGTGAGCAGAGAAATTGAAAATGAGAGAGCCCGTTTAGTGAAAACTTGTAAAGAGCACTATCGGGCGACGGTGAGAAGAGAAATGAGAGAGGTCAATTGGCGAAAACCCGCAAAGGCTGCCTTCGGTCGTAAAGAAAACACCTCCCACCACTTAAAGAGTCCTGGCAAGATCCCCTGGTTTGGAAACACGGGTCACAATGAGTTTATGAGAAGTTGGGAAAGTTTGTGCGGATCAGGCATCCAGTCCAAGAGTCATGTCATGTCTATTTGAAGCCTGCATGCACCCAAGATAAGTCCTTCCTTCCTTCACGAAAGGGACACTTCACTTTAAATTCATTTTCTTGCCTTTTGTTTACTTTTCCTTGAATCCCTTTCGGTCTAACTCTGCTTCCGAAACTAATACAAAGAAAAGGTGGCAAGATTGGATTTACAGAGCTCTGCCTAACAAAAGCAAAAGAAAAGTACCCAGTCTCAGCGGGTGTATCAAGTCGATCCCGACTGGCCATGATGGCTGATGCTCTGAAAGCAAAGTTATCGAAAAGGAAAAAGAAAGTCAAGGACAAAGGCCCTAAGGGGCAGAATAAAGTGAAAGGGTCGAAGCCCCACGCGGGCGAGTCGTCATGAAATCCCAAAAGTTGAGCCTTTCGGTTTGAAAGAGAGATTAATCTTCAAAACCAGCAAGCAGTAGAGGTTCTCAACAGAAGCTAGGCCGAGATCAAGTAATTGAGACAATCAAGGCAAAAAAACCAACCACCGTTTAATACTAACAATCGTTCTTTGTTTGAAAATTGAAACAGGTGCAATCCAAGCAACCGTGCAAGAAGTAGGTGCGACCAAAAAGGAAAAGAAATGAGCAGGTGCTGAAACAGCTTTGCAGCAAATAATCAATCCAAAAAGGGAAGTTTCCTCTAAGTCTTTTCCTGCATCCTATTAAAAACGAAAAAAAAGGAGAAAAAGAGAGATAAGAAAAGAAGAAAATAAAAAAAAGGATAGTTTAGAATCCCCAATATCAACCTTTTACTTTTGTTTGCCAACATTAGGGCTCCAATCCTTGAGTTCCGCCTTTTTTTAGACATAGGGCCTCCATTCCCTAGTCGCCTTTTGCCAACATTAGGGCTCCAATCCCCGAGTTGTGCCTTTTTAGACATAGGGCCTCCATTCCCTAGTCGCCTTTTGCCAACATTAGGGCTCCAATCCCTGAGTTGTGCCTTTTTAGACATAGGGCCTCCATTCCCTAGTCGCCTTTTGCCAACATTAGGGCTCCAATCCCTGAGTTGAGCCTTTTTAGACATAGGGCCTCCATTCCCTAGTCTCCTTTCGCCAACATTATGGCTCCAATCCCTGAGTTGTGCCATTTTAGACATAGGGCCTCCATTCCCTAATCGCCTTTTTATCAACATTAGGGCTCCAATCCCTGAGTTGACATTTTAAATATAGGGCTCCATTCCTTAATATTTTCCATCCTAGATAGACATAATTCTTGTTTTATTCAAAAAAAAAGAGAGAGAGAGAGAGAGAATAAGTTCAGACTTTTATCACAAATAACTCACGAAATTTTCCTAGTGAAAACTGGGGCAGAAAAATTTCGTTCGTTTGTTTGTTTTGGTGTCTGAGCGGGTTTGACCTCGAGGCACAGGAGTCGAGATGACCAAAAGATGAGTCTCAATCCAGAGTAAAGGAAAAGAATAAAAAGAACAAAAAGAAGTGAATTCAAAATGCTGAAGCGGACAAAGATGCGGATTGCTCAAAATTCAATTGAAGTCACAAACTTCGCATGTCCCGCTTTGATCCAAATGCTGAAGAAAGAACCAGCACCTACAGCTTACGAGCATCAAGATTCAGATCGGAGTCCACAGCAAAATCAGCTAAGACTCAAGATCAAGCTTCAAGAGATTTATAGATAGGAATCTTGTAGCTCGTAGTTTATAGGCATAGCTAGCTTAGCTTTGATTTTTCTTTTGGTGTAATAAGGAGGTCAGCAAGCAGTAGCAGCAGCATCAAAAGTGAAATCACAGCTCCCGGTAGTCCCATCTACCAAAACATCCAGAAATACACTGACCTGATTCCTTTGCAGCCAAGGATATGTAGGCAACCTCTGAAGCAAGGTTCGGTCAGACATTTTTCAAAAAAAATGCTTCTCATGGGGTGCCAAGCGGGCAAAAATCCCTCATAATTGCTCATTTATCTTTTCCCGAAAACCCTTCGTGTCTCCGAGCAAAGAGGGGCAGCTGTGAGCACGTGATTTTTGCCTCGCGTGAATTACTCCTACAGAGTTCTTAGATGTAGGATTTTTCATTTAATTATTTGATTTTTAGGATTTAATTGCATAATTTTTGTGTGTGTCTGCATTTGTGTGTGCATGTTTAGTTTAGATAATTCATAAAAATACAAAAAATATTGCATTTGCATTTAGCATTTAATTTTACATATTTTAGATTAATTAGTAATTAGGGTTTTACAAAAATACAAAAAATCACAAAAAATTGATTTTTACCTTTGAATTCTGTTAGTTTTTTTTAGAAAAGGAAATAAAGAAAAGAAGAGAGATATGGCCTGTTAAGAATCCAAATTTTGGGCCAGTTTGATCCAATTGACCAGCCCAATCAAAAAACCCCCCTTGAACCCGTTAAATTCGCCCCATACCCGGCCCAAAATCCGGTCCAGTTCCCCCAGTTCCCAAACGATGTCGTAATGCTCCCCAGTTGATCTCAACCGTCGAGGTTGATTGATCTAACGGACGAGAACTGAGGACCCCTTCGTATAAAACTGTCCTAACGACCCCCCACCCCCTCATCTCTCTTCTCTCTTCAAACCCTAGAGACCGCCTGTCCCTGCCTTGAGCCGCCATCTGCCGCCGCTGGAAATCGCCCACGGCGGCGGCGAGTCTCCAAAATCACCCAAATCCACAACAAAGCACCCTCTTCCCTCCCTCATCACGAATCCCCTATCATCTTCCCTCAAATCCCACCAGAGCCCCTCGAATCTGCAAAACCCTAGTGCCGCCACAGTTTCTCCGGTGGCGCCGCCGCCTCTATTTGACCCCAAACTCATACCCCTGAGCCCCTGCCTCTCTTTTATTCCAAATCCCCGTCTAGATCACTTCGAATTTCCCTGCAACTCCTCGATTTTCAAATCTAAAGGTCGAGCCCTAAAGGCCTGAAAACGGAGTCACGCATACAAGTAGTTTCTACAATTTTCGGGTCGTTCCAGTTTGGTTTTTGGCACAAAATAGTGACGCCCGTTTGATCTTCACCAAGAACAAATGTGCGCCACTGTTTTGAGTCGAACCAGTGCTCAGTTTGGATTTCGAGTTTGGGCTTGGTGAGTTCTTCTTTCTGTCCGTTTTATTTCTTGATTTTCCCCTTTTCTTTTCCGTTTGCCTCGACTGATTTTTATCTTCTGTGAATAGACTTTGAGTCAGTTTTCCCTCATTTGGATTAAGTTAGAGTTGGTGTTTAATTACTGGTCATTTTAGTTCAATCCCTGAATTTGGTGTTTGATTACTGGTGTTTAATGAATGTGTTCACCAATCTTGTTTGCCTTTGTTTAGTTTTAGAATTAAATCCCTGATTTTCTTTTGTTAGTTCTTTAGTTTGGTTTAATTACTTTTATTGATTTTATTAACCTAATTAATTCCCGACATAGCTGTGAGTTAATCAGTAATTCAATTATATTATCTGTGAAATTACTTCATGATATTTTAGTTGAATGCTCGCCTAGGTTTTGGGTTTATCTCTGACCCATTTGGCTAATAGTAGCCCGTAATAATTAGACTTAGACTATTGGGCCAGCTTTGGCCCATTTGGGGAAGGTTTTCGGGGGTAAATACAGGGGTAATCGGGGATGTATTGGGTATTTTAGGTTAGGGAATCTTGCAGTAACAGATTAGGAAGCCCCTAGAAGCTTCTAGTGTGGGGTATTAGTTTCAATTTCTGTTTTTGGATAGGATAACTTGGAAAACAAGTCAGGATTTTAGGGACTTTTAAGCAAAAAAGCAGAAAATTAAGAAGGACCTAAGGGGTAAAAATAAATCTGAGGGCTGCCCTACTTGCTTGCCTATAAAGGCATTGTATCCTTGCCTTGCAAGTCAGATTTTAGAGCCTAAAAGATTTTAGAGCCAAAAGATTGGAGAAACCTTAGAGATCAGATTTTTAGAGGAGATTTGAAAGCAAAAAGAGATTTTAGAGACTGCAGAGATTAGAGGAGCCTACAGACTTTATTTTCTACTATTCTATCGGATTTTTTCTCTAATTTTTAAAGTTTCCAACTCCTGAAACAATTACTGAGCAATTGAAGGTTAAAATGGCTTGATTTTGGTTGGTTTGCAAGAGTTTTGGTTCAATTGTTGTTTGTTTGTGATTACTGAACATTGTTTGAAAGTCCTGATGTTTCGAACCTGTTTCAAAATTGATTTTCTTTGGTTGATTTCTGGGCTTACTCTGTCGCTGATCTTTGGTGCTGCTTGCTGATATCTCCTTTGGCTTTTTCTCTGCAAATTCCAAGTACATATTCTGAGTCTGCCCTGATGTAGCTCTCAATTTGGGAATGAAAATAAAAGCTATGCATGACTTCTCGTGTTGATATGTGTTCATTTGGTTCAGTGTAGTTCAATTAGTCTTTATCGATTAGCTAAATCTTCACATTGTAACTAACTGTGGACTGTTGAACTATATTATATCTTATTCGTTTATTTTAGCTCTAGTGGTGTAGATTAGTTTTCGCAATTCATGTTAGCTTAAATGTAGAGATAAGTTTGGAATTTATCAGGCTCTATCACTGTCCATTGTGTGTAAACCTTCAAGTATATTCAAGGTTTACTATCATGTTTCAAATGTTAGTTCGAATTTTACGTTAGAGTATTATGTGAACCTGATAGTGATTGCAAGATTACTGTGTGTGCTTGTATTAACTCTAATTCTGTGGTTTAATAGATGTTCAAAATGGTCCCATGCTTCAGTGCTTAGATCTCATAGCTTAGTCTTGAGGTCATTTAATTAGAGTTTTGAGGTCTGCAAAAAATAAAAAAAATCCAATCGTTCATGCATTTTCTTAGTTTTAAACGTGTATATCCCTGTTGTTTGTCCATTATTCGCATATTGAAAAGTGAAGTTTAAAAGAGCTGGCCTATGAGTTGAATCATTGTTAATTTATGTCAAAGGTCTTAAATTAGAAACCCAAGTCCTTAATCTCATGTTCATGTATCAGTACTAATTTTGTTTGCATTATTGCCTGGACTATTTGGACCATAAGGACTGGGCCTAACTTTGGCCCAGTTAAAAAATAAACAAGCCCAAATCTTATCTGCCCATTGAATCGATTAATTTTGTTAAGTTTTGGCCTGTAGGGACTCGATCCTGAGTCCCAGTTTCAGTTTCGCATCCGAATTGGGCGTATCCTGGGGCCCAAAATTTGGATAGTTTTTACGAATGGAACTGGAAGCATTTTCCTTTTCCCTGGGCCAGATTCTCACCAAGTTCCCTTCGTTTTGGACTGGCTGGTTTCGAGCCTAACGTGTTGGAAGTCCTGGATCACTTTTGGATTTAATGATTTTAAAATTGAAATGTAGGCATTGGGCCTTTCAAGTTAAGTAGCAGACTCGAACTAAGGGCTTCTTCAATAATGGAGATCGTCTTTGTTTGAGTTTGGGCTTGATCTTGGGGCCCAAATTTTCTTGATTATTTTGATGTTAGTTAATCCTTAATGTTAATCATGTAAACCCTTTTAATTAGAATAGGAGTTGAACCTTAATAGATAATAATAGTTCATTTTTAGGACATCCTTTTAAAAAATGGAATCGAGGTGCGCCGCGCCAAATAAAATCACAAATTGCGTGGCCCTTCTTAATTATCTCTTTTAAAAATCTTTAGAATTCGGGACGTGCCATTTAGGGAATTTCCCATGGCCTCCCGCAAAGTTAACAACGCGTTAGTTGCTTTAGGCGCGTCCTTTAATAATATTACCTTCCTAAACTCGGGTGTACATTTCAAGTGACCCAAATCCAAATCCTAAAATGTTGAATAAAATGTGTTTCGGATTGCGGGTGCATTTCATGTGACGCGATCCAAAGACATGTTTTAAACGACGTTCAATCTTCCTTAAAAATTAATTAAAAGCGGTAAATAACTTAAAATTGCATCATAGGTTGGAACATGTATTAAAATCAGATAATAGGCCAATTATGATAGTTTAAGCGACCGTGCTAGAACCACGGAATTCGGGGGTGCCTAACACCTTCCCCCGGGTTAACAGAATTTCTGGTTCGCAGACTTCACATGGAAAGTCGAAATTTTCCTCGATTTGGGATTCAAAATAAACCGATGACTTGGGACACCAAAAACCATTCCAAGTGGCGACTCTAATCCTTAAATAATTCCATTTCGAATAATGTCACTTAAATTGGAAAAACTCCCTTATACACTATCCTTCCGGGGGTGGTGTGTAAAAAAGGAGGTGTGACAGAAGTCAGGTCAAGCCGACGTATGGTTGAAACCCTTGATTGGTCCGATTGAAAAATCCAAGCTAGAAAGTCACAGTTCTTTGACTTGGATGAATGACATTGTGCAATCATCATTGAAGGTATTAACTTCTTTTTATGTTCCATTCCATTTTCCTTTTTTAAATATTCTTCTTCTTATTATTTTTTATAGATCAATCTCATCGGTATGGATATGATGAAAAAGGTTTCCCATACAGAGCAATTGATGCATGATTACCAAACCGAGGCAGATAATTGGAAAGAGCAGTATGAAAGTCTTCAACTTGAGATGGAAGTTTTAGAAGAAGACAAATGTACCTTAGAGCAGTAGTTAAGAGTCATGGCATCGGAACTAGCAGTTGAGAAAGCTTCTTCAACCAGGCGGGCAAGGNTAAAACCGTCTCGAGTCATCTTTTGCTGAACACTCTCCAAAGCGAC
>NW_017677673.1:0-773 GCF_001879085.1 Nicotiana attenuata
GCCAAGACAGTCACATTGGGCCATACCGGGGTGTTCCGAGGATAGAGTGGCGTGGCATGACTGACTATGTCCTAGCAGGTGATTTCGTTCCTAAAGGCCCAGCGGATGGTTGGGAAGGTTGTCTATCGTACTTGGCTTTCGTGAGAGATGTCGTAGCTGAGACTCCTAGTCTTGATTCTGTGCCCGTTGTGAGGGACTTCCCTAATGTGTTTCCAGCAGACCTGCCGGGCATGCCGCCGGACAAGGACATTGATTTTGGTATTGATCTGGTGCCGGGCACTCAGCCCATTTCTATTTCTCCGTATCGCATGGCACCAGCAGAGTTGAAAGAACTAAAGGATCAGCTTCAGGAGCTCCTAGATAAGGGGTTCATTCGTCCGAGTGTGTCACCGTGGGGTGCACCGGTCTTGTTTGTGAAGAAAAAGGATGGCACAATGAGAATGTGCATTGACTACAGGCAATTGAACAAGGTGACAGTGAAGAACAAGTATCCCCTGCCCCGTATTGATGATTTGTTTGACCAGCTCCAGGGGGCAAGGATATTCTCCAAGATTGACCTCCGTTCAGGCTATCACCAGCTGAAGATTAGGGATTCAGATATTATGAATACTGCTTTCCGGACGAGATATGGGCACTATGAGTTTCTGGTTATGTCCTTTGGGTTGACTAATGCCCCAGCAGCATTCATGCACTTAATGAACAGTGTATTTTGACCGTATCTGGATTTATTTGTGATTGTTTTTATTGATGACATCCTGGTGTACTCGCGTAGC
>NW_017677673.1:1434-23147 GCF_001879085.1 Nicotiana attenuata
CAGGCTTTGGCCAATCGAATGGTGAGGTTAGATATTTCGGAGCCCAGTCGGGTGTTGGCTTGTATGGTTTCTCGGTCTTCCTTGTATGACCGCATTAGAGAGCGCCAGTATGATGACCCGCATTTGCTTGTCCTTAAGGACAGGGTCCAGCATGGTGATGCTAGAGATGTGTCTATTGGTGATGATGGCGTGTTGAGGATGCAGGGCCGGATTTGCGTGCCCAATGCGGATGGGCTTCGGGAGCTGATATTAGAGGAGGCCCACAGCTCGCGGTATTCCATTCATCCGGGTGCCGCAAAGATGTATCAGGATTTGAGGCAGCACTACTGGTGGAGGAGAATGAAGAAAGATATTGTGAGTTATGTAGCTCGGTGTCTCAACTGTCAACAGGTCAAATATGAGCATCAGAGGCCCGGTGGTGTACTTCAGCGGATGGATATCCCAGAGTGGAAGTGGGAGAGGATTACTATGGATTTTGTGAGTGGTCTCCCTCGTACCTCGAGGAAGTATGATTCGATTTGGGTGATTGTTGATCGGCTGACCAAGTCCGCGCACTTCATTCCGGTGTGTACTACCTATTCTTCAGAGCGGCTGGCAGAGATTTTCATCCGGGAGATTGTTCGGTTGCATGGGGTCCCAGTTTCTATTATCTCGGATAGAGGTAATCAGTTTACTTCCCAGTTTTGGAGGAATTTTTAGCGGGAGTTGGGTACACAGGTAGAGTTGAGCACAGCATTTCATCCTCAGACGGACAGGCAGTCCGAGCGCACTATTCAGATATTGGAGGACATGTTGCGTGCTTGCGTTATTGATTTTGGAGGTTCTTGGGCTGGGTTCTTGCCACTTGCAGATTTTGCTTACAACAACAGTTATCAATCCAGTATCCAGATGGCGCCGTATGAGGCCTTATATGGGAGGCGGTGTAGATCTCCGGTTGGTTGGTTTTAGCCCGGCGAGGCTAGGCTATTGGGGACAGATTTGGTCCAGGATGCCTTAAAGAAGGTGAAAGTGATCCAGGAGAGGCTTCGCACAGCTCAGTCGCGTCAGAAGAGTTATGCGGACTGGAAGGTTCGAGATGTATCTTATATGGTGGGCGAGAAGGTCTTGTTGAAGGTTTCGCCCATGAAGGGCGTTATGAGGTTTGGGAAGAAAGGGAAGCTGAGTCCGCGGTTCATTGGGACTTTTGAGGTACTTAGGAGGATTGGGGAGGTGGCCTATATGCTTGCTTTGCCACCCAGCTTGTCGGGGTTTCATCCGGTATTCCATGTTTCTATGCATCGGAAGTATGTTGGGGACCCGTCTCATGTGTTAGACTTCAGCACGGTTCAGTTGGATGATGACTTGACCTACGATGTGGAGCCAGTGGCTATTTTGGGTCGTCAGGTTCGAAGTTGAGATCAAAGGATATAGCTTCAGTGAAGGTGCAGTGGAGAGGTCGGCCCGTGGAGGAGGCTACCTGGGAGACCGAGCAGGAGATGCGGAGCAGATATCCTCACCTATTTGAGACTTCAGGTGTGTTTCTTGACCCGCTCGAGGACGAGCGTTTGTTTTAGTTGGGGAGGATGTGACGACCCGGCCCATCGTCACGTGAGTTACCGCCCCGTTTTCCCCATATTATGTTTCTCCATGCTTCATTATCGGTATTTGAGGTGATCAAGTTGAATTGAATTGGTTTTAGATGGAAATGAGACACTTAGTCTCTTTAAGGAAAGCTTGTTTTGGAAAAAGTCAACCGGAAGTTGACTATTGAGTTAGAGGGCTCGGATGTGATTTCCGGTGATTCGGTTAGCTTCGGGGGATGATTTGTGACTTAAGAGCGTGATCAGAAGTGATTTTGGAGGTCCGGTGTGGAATTTGGCTTGAATTGGCGAAGTTAGAATTTTGGCGAATTCCGGTTGGTGGGTGAGATTTTGATCCGGGGGTCGGAATGGAATTCCGAGAGTTGCAGTAGTTCCGTTAGGTGATTTTGGATGTGTGTGCAAAATTTTAGATGATTCGGAGGTGTTTTGGTTGGGTTTTTGATCGAATGTGAGTTTCGGAAGAATTTGAAGAACTTAGGCTTGAAATTGATGAGAAATGAGGATTTTTGTGTTGTTGGATGTGTTTTAAGATTTGGAACCAGTTTGAATAGGGTATTGGATCATGTCTGTGCTTTTGGTTGAGGTCCCGGGGACCTCGGGGTGAGTTCGGATGGTTAAACTGGAGTTTTGGGAGTTTGCATATAGCTGAAGATCTGCTGCATCTGGTATTCTCGCTTCTACGGGTCTTGGACCGCAGAAGCGGAGGCGCTTAAGCGGGGGAGTCACCGCAGAAGCGGTCCATGGGTTGGTAAGGTAGATCCGCAGAAGCGGACCACTCTTCACATCAGCGGGTCCGCAGAAGCGGATTGGTAGTCGCTGAAGCGGTGTTGACTTGAGAGGAAGTTCCGCAGAAGCGGAAATATAGCCGCAGAAGCGGTTTGGCATTTTTAAATGAATATCCGCAGAAGCGTGATTTTGGCCGCAGAAGCGGTCCCGCATAAGCGGAAGCGGGACCGCAGAAGCGAAAACTGGACTGGTTAGAAGGGTTTTATTGAATATTTCATCCGCGAGCTTGGGATATTTTCCACCATTGTTGGGCGACCTTGAGAGCTTTGGGCGAGGATTTTTGAGAGTTTCGACTGGGAATCGATTGGAGGTAAGTCCCTTGGCCTAATTATTCGAGTTTATGGTAGATTTAACATGAAAATTAGTGGAAATTCATCAAAAAGGGGGTAAGTTAGGGCTTGAGAAATTATAAGTTAAAAAATGGAATTTGGAAGGTCAAATGGACTCCGATTTTGGTAAATTTGATATGTATGGACTCGTGGCGAGAAGAGGAATCCGATGATGTGAATTTTATAATTTTTCGAGAAGTGGGCCCGGGGCTCGGGTTTTGCCAACTTCGTGATTTTCGATGTTTTTCGAGTCTTTTCGATTGGGTTATATCCCCTTTGCCTATTGTAATGTATTCCTTGTGGTCTTGATCAGATTTGACGCGCGAGGAGGTCAATTCGAGAGGAAAAGGCATAGCGAGCTAGACTTTGGGCCGGCTTGAGGTGAGTAATGGGTGTAAATGATGTACTGAGGGTTTGAGACCCCGGAATTTCACACCGTACCGCTATATTGAGGCGAGGCACGCGCTCTATGACGAGTGCGGGGCTGTTGGTTATTGGGGATTGTGACTTGGTCCGTCCCGGTGATGTTTTACTGTGTTTTTCTACTAGAACTTGTTGAAATCATCGTTATTTGGATTTGACTGTTGTATTTGGGCTTCGTGCCGGTTATTTGGATCCTTCAGGGATTGATTTCACTGATTTGCATACTTTGCACATTGTTTAACCTCATTCCAAGGTTTTAAGTACTATTTTTGCAAACTCAGCCCCTTTTTCTAAACTTGAAAATTCAAATGATATTTTAAATGATATTTTGGGCTGTGGATTACTGATTTAAAAGTGCCCGAGGGGCTTATTGTGATTTCTGGATTTATGGATGGCTCGGGCTGCACGCCGCAGCAGTACTATGTGATATTGAGGCCGAGGGCCTGGTTGGTGCCACGAGATGGCTTATTTGCGCTTGGGCTGTAGGAGCCCCTCCGGAGTCTGTACACACCCCCAGTGAGCGCCGTCGACGTAAAATATATGGTTGGCTCGGACTGCACGCCGCAGTGGGTACCTGAGTGTACCGGTATTTGCATTGCATTGCATCATTCCTTACCTGTTACCTGTCATTGGTTCTTTCTGTACTATTACTTTATTGACTTGCCGGTCTCACTATTAAAGGTTTGGTACTGCCCGTAATAGTTGCCTTGTGTTTTTTTCTGATTTCTTATCTTCAGTTATTATTTATGCTTATTACTCACTGAGTCGGAGTACTCACTTTACTCCCTACACCTTGTGTGCAGATTTAGGTGCATCACAGTCTGAGGGAGGACCTGTCTAGCTGAGCAGCATTTCACCGGGAGCATCGAGGTAGCTGCATGGCGTTCGCAGCCTTGATCCTTCCCTCCTATCCTTATCTTTCATTATTCCGTTTCTTAGACAGTCTTGTTATAAGATGACACTCTGTATTAGAGGCTCGTGATCGTGACACCGGATCCTGTTTTGGGTTATGTTCTAGTATTTTTATTGGCTTTCAGTATACTACTCCGTGCTCATAGTAGTTTGATAAGATGGTTTAGTAATTTAGTATCTGTGCTCGAATTCCTGAATTATCATAAGTTGAGATTTGTTGTTGAATGGTCGGGCTTGCTTAACATTGTGTTGGGCGCCATCACGACTGGGGTTTGGGTCGTGACAGGAAAGCGGTGTTTGCGGCTTGAGTTGGCCGTGGAAGTCCGAGGTAAGTGTTCGGTCTAACCTTAGCTTGAGAGATTAGGAGTTGTGTCCTATTTGCTACTTGCTTCTTGTTGAGTACGACGTATAGGCATGGTGACGAGTATCTATACGTTGGTGTCGAGCATGACCGTGAGTCTTAAATTTCAAATTGTTATGTTCTTAAATGATACTACGAATGCTTTAATTGATGATCCTCGATATTGAGCAAGGATTGAGTTTGTCTTTCGTGGAAAGTACTTATGATTGGGCATTGGTGTTATCTGAGATGAGTAGATGTTGAGTTAAGATTGGATATAGCTGATTCTCCCATGCCGGGACGTATTTATTCTTTTTACTGTTGAAACCCTTGCCGGGATAGAGTAGTTATTGATGATCCCTTGCCGGGATACTTGGCATGGTTGTTGTTGATATTATATATATATATGGATCGGGTTGCGCGCCACNATATATATATATATATATATATATATATATATATATATATATATATATATATATGGATCGGGTTGCACGCCGCAACAATATTAAATATGGATCGGGTTGCACGCCACAACGATAGTATATTATAAATATGAATCGGGTTGCACGCCGCAACAATAGTATATTATATTGGATCGGGTTGCACGCCGCAACAGTGGTAAATGTTAAGGGATCGGGTTGCGCGCCGCAAGAGTACTATTATTGTTTTGTTGTAGATTCTGAGTTGTTCTCTCGTATTTCTCTTAAGTTCCTGCTGGATTTGACATTCTCCCCCGTAGCATATACCCCCTCCCATTTAAATTGTTTATTTCTGTTTATTTTTCGCTGTATATTATATAACTGCACAGGTTTATCTGGAGTCTAGTCCTAGCTTCGTCACCACCTCGCCGGGGTTAGGCCAGGCACTTACCAGCACATGGGGTCGGTTGTGCTGATACTACACTCTGCACTATGTGCAGATAGCGGAGCAACATTTGGGCAGTAGCATTCGGGGAGCCAGCCTTCAGTCCAGTCAGGGAGTCCGAGGTAGTCCTGCAGGCGTCCGCAGGCCCGACGCTCTCTTCTACCTGTGATTATGTTCTGTTTTCACTTGTTTTCGAGACAGACTGTATTTCCTTTTTTTCAGACCTTGTATGTAGCACTCATAGACAGTCCGTGGATATTGTGACACCGGTTTCTGGGTAGAGGCATATATTGGCATTTCTGTACTGATTTTGATATTTAATTTGACTAAGTCTTCCGCTTGATTTCATCTTCCGCAATCATTTTAATATTGATCGCTTGTTTATTTTAAGTTGTTAAAAGGGATTAAAATGAATGAATTAAGATTTCTACATCTCGTGGCTTGCCTAGCTTCTACGAGTAGGCGCCATCACGACCCCCGAGGGTGGGAAATCCGGGTCGTGACAATTCATAAACTAACTATTTATTATTGAAATTTTTACATTCCTATGCCACATAGGAAACCTTATTACCCTCAATGTTTAAGGTTTGATTTAATTACACTTAGTATACCAAATTACCGATCCTATACCATACTTAATTAAGGGTCTAATTAATGGGCAATTTTTACTCCTTAATTAAAGGTGTCCATATATCCCACGTTTCTCTATCCCCCTAATTCCTAAGACCTGCGCCGTTTTTCCCCTCCCCTTTCTTCCTCTTCTCCATTCCTTCTTCTTCTCAAAAAATACAGAGATGGAAATTGCAATTTTGTTATGTACGAAATAGTAGGGCCCACACTATATTTATGTACGTTTTTTTTTGGAGTTTGCAATTGAGTGATCCTATGTTGATAACTCTTATGCATATAACGTGTTTGAAGAACCTTATGAAAAAAAGTGTTTGAAGAAAGTTCTCTGTGATGTTTGGATCTGGTGTTTTGTTTTAGTGCCTTAGCCTTATCTAGAAAAGTTGGCTTAGATCTCCTTTCGTTTCTTTCAACAATTGTTCTGGAATACCTTGACAACTAATCCCATATATTTCAAGGAAAATTGTTATGCTACCTCATCGTGCTTCCCTTTTTATCTGAAACAATTGTTCTCTAGATGTAGAATGTCATAGTCCATTTGCCAAATAGCTTGCGGAAAGGTGTTTAGTTTGTTGCAAGTTTATGCTTGCATATTTTGCGCCTGACACACGGGAAATAGTATGTGTTGTGGATAAATTATAGATAAATTATAGATAAATTGTAGATTGTTTTTTGCAGAAGATTTTGTATAAGTTTTAGTCGTTTTGGATTTCTGAAAACAGAAAACAATGCATCTACAATCAGAATACAAATAATCTACAATATATCTATAAAATATCTACAAACTAGATACATTGAATTTTAATATCCCAATTTCCATTTCAATTGTAGCATAATTGACATTTTCGGCATAATTGCGTTTTTTGCAGAAGATTTGTAGAAGTTTTAGTCGTTTTTGATTTGTGAAAACAGAAAACAAAGCACCTACAATTAGAATACAAATAATCTACAATTTATCTACAAAATATCTACAAACTGGGTACACTAAATTTTTATATCCCAATTCCCATCCAATTGTAGCATAATTGTGATTTTTGACATAATTGCATTTTTTTTAGAAGATTTGTAGAAATTTTAGCCGTTTTTATTTGTGAAAACAGAAAATAAAACATCTACAATCAGAATACAAATAATCTACAATTTATCTACAATTTCTGCAATATGTCTTCTTCTTCTTCTTCTTCTTCTTCTTCTTCTTCTTCTTCTTCTTCTTCTTCTTCTTCTTCTTCTTCGAGTTTCAATCTGAAATTCAGTCAAAACCAAGTCTAATCTTCACCAAGACCCCTCAAAATTGAGATATAAACTCCAAACCATATTCCCGATTATTTTCAACAACACCCAATCCAAACACATAATGATTTTTGAAAACCAAATTTGAATTCAAAGCTTTCAAGCTTTTTAATGACTATCAATGGTGAAAAATATCTGGAAGAATATTTACTTCCATAATGGCTTCCTGATTTTTCGCAGGTGATTAAGGCAGAATTTTAATGTAGACTCAATCAATCCCAAGATTCTTTCCTGATTTTTAGCGTGTGATTAAGGGAAAATTCTGCCCTATTAACTCCTAATAAACGAATGGTACAGAAATTGTAGGAAAAATATGGACTAGGCGAATAATTTAGATACTATGCACATATTTGGTAATAAAGTTTCATATATGGTATAGGAAGGAAAAAATCCCTTTATTATTAAGTACTTACCCCATAAATTTATATCTAACTACACTTGATTCATACACCTTGTTGGGTTAGTTTAGCACGAATAGAAGTCCAGTGAGGGTTTTCCATATTTACAGAGTAAAATTCCCTCGTCCAGGAGGGTTTTCCATATTTCTACTAATGCAACTGTATATAAACAATTAACAGGAAAAGCATACATGTAATTGTCAACATCTCAGTCGGTTATTCTTCAATTCTCCTACTAATCAAAGCTGTACTAAGCCAATGTCACATTGTCACTTAGCAATTGCCTCAAACACTAAAAATTGAAAGGTTCCAAATGGATCAACTTATTTTTTCACTTCAGAATAAATTTGAATTATTCAAAAATATTAGGTTGTTGACGCTCCACTCAATAGTAAAACATCTAGATGATGAGAATTTTAAAAAGAAAAACATGTAAAAAGTTCTTTTTTTTTAATCTTGAAATAGATTTGAACTATCTAAAATATATGAAATTATTTTTGACATCTTAGTTAGTGTAAACAATTTGAGATTATTAGGCGAATACAATTTGAAAAAGTTACATTAACCTTGAATGTTTTAAAAATATTACATTAATCTTTAGTATTTCTTACAATATTAGTAAGTCTTTATGAATGGTACAGATGTGTGCAAGAAAGTTTGAAAACCACCATTCATTTATGAATGTTGTTGTATAAACGCAAATCTCTTATTAAAATTTCAATTCGAGATACTAATTTATATAAGGAATCTTATAGTTGGCCGGATTCAATATTTTATTTTTTATGCTCGGTATACATAAATTATACACTAAGTATATTTTATCTTTATTTTGTTATTGAATTCGTCAATTTCCTAGAAGACAGGCCATGATTTTCGCTAAAGTTATCATTTTGACCTCATTGGCTTCTGTGTAAATGTGTGATTTTCATTGGTTTTTTCTTTCTTGAGTGACTTATAGCATGGTTTGCTTCTCCTCCGTTCTGTAAATGATTTTTTCCCCTTTTAAGTAGCGTAGAAGTGTGTTTATTGCTTCTTCAAATTGAAAATGAAGAAAATTACTTTCTTTTTGTGTTTGAGAGAAATTGTCGAAGCTTTCTAATTTGGAACATAATTTTTTATTTCTCAACAAGATGCGTGTTGTTCTGGAAATTATTCTTCTCGAGTGTTATCATTTAACAGTGGGTTAACATATTAGATGGATCATCAATTTCAACTGATAAACTCTTGGAGATTGGAAAGCTGGAGAAATTATTGAAGATTCCCCCACTTAACGATATTTTAATGATGCCACAATTCATGTCGTGGCTCAAAGATGGCTACTTCATTTCTATAAGCGATATGGGGTAAATATTTTATATTCCACTCCTGCAGCCCCATTCAAAATGATACTTTTGCCTCGTCTTTATCAGGACATTTTGCAAAGGCTGATTCTTGTTAAAAGTAAATGTTAAGTAGTAAAAGACAAAACTGTAAATATTATTTCTTATATGCTATTTTTTTTTTGGTAATTAACTTCTTTTTTATTAATCACCAAGTATCAGTCTTTACAAATCCATAGTCCAGCATAAAACTCTGCTGACTATCTCATCACCAACTAATCTACTGGACTACAAAATAGCTATACTAAGCTACTCTACTATCGAAAATTGCTGCATTTGTTTTCTAGCTCTAGGAACTACTCTAACATTACATATATAAGCTATTTCTCGTGCTAACACTTCACTGCTACGATATCTCTGTTCAAAAATAAGTGTATTCCTTTCCATCCATAATGCATATGAAACTTCAGTGACCACTAATCTGAAAATGCTGGCCCTACTTGACTTCGCTTTGGCTTTGTTGATGATCCATTGAAGATGTTGATCCCAGTTGTGAGTATTCGATTGGTCCTCTTGAATCCACCTCATTACTTGTTTCCACAACATTGCTGTATATGAGCATAACAAAAAGAGGTGATCTCTTGTCTCCATATGTCCTTGACATAGAACACACTGTTGGTTAATGTTCAATCCCCAGTTAACTAATCTATCCTTGGTAGGTAATCTTCCTTGTAGTAGTAACCATAAGTTGAAGACAGTCTTTGGTCGAGCAGAGTTCTGGAATATCAGATTCTTCCAACTTACTCTTGGTAGATCTCCTAATAGCTGTAAGTATAGCTGTTTGATGGTGCCAATGTGATCATTTGAACTTTGAGCTTGTTGCAGGATATCTCTTGAAGCAATTATCCTCCTGACCATCCAACTAGCCTGTTTTGGAATTGGCATGTCTTTCAGTTGTTGCTGTTTAACATAGTAGGCATTAATCCATCTGATCCATAACTTGTCTTCTTTATGAGCTAAATCCCAGCACACTTTTGCAATTGCTGCCTTGTTCCATAAAAGAAGGTTGATGAGGTTCAGACCACCAGCAGATTTAGGAGTACACATTCTTTCCCAAGATACATATGCTTTCTTAGTGATAGTGTTGCTGCCAGACCATATAGAACTTCTACATATAGCCTCAATCATCTTTAACACTTTAACTGAAAGGATAAACAACTGAGCCCAATAGGCTTGGATGCCAAAAATCACAGATTGAACTAGTTGCACTCGACTAGAATATGATGGCTTCTTAGCAGTCCATGACGAGATATTGGCTGTGATTCTATCAATTAAAGGTTGCCATTGGATCAAAGCAATTTTCTTAGTGGATAGAGAAATGCCTAAGTATTTAAATGGTAGCTCTCCTTGTACAAATCCAAGATGATCTAGAATCTGTTTCTTCACTTCCTGCTTCACTCCACCAAAGTAAACTGAGCTTTTACCTAGGTTAGCTTGTAGTCATGAGGCCTCAGAGAATTGAGAGAAATACTGGTACATAGCAACAATGGAAGTTAAGTCTCCTCTTGCAAATAGAAGGAGGTCATCAGCAAAGCTCATGTGAGTGATGCCCAGTTTTTTGCACCTGGGATGGTATTGGAATTTGGCCTCTTTCCCCAGCTCAGCAAGTGATCTACTCAAATATTCCATTACAATTGCAAATAAGAAAAGAGAGATAGGATCTCCTTGTCTGAGTCCCTTAGCAGCCTCAAAAGGTTCAGTAGGTTCTCCATTTACAAGAACACTATAGCTAACTGTTTTAATACACTCCATAATCCATTTAATGAATCCGGTAGGAAAGCCAATCTCCTCCATCACTTGTTGTAGAAAAATCCATTCCACTGAGTCATATGCTTTCTGGAGATCAATTTTAATCATGCATCTAGGGGATATATGGGCTCTAGTATAGGATTTGACTAACTCATGAGCCAGGATTACATTATCAGCTATCTTTCTGCCAGGAACAAAACTAGCTTGGGCTTCACATATTATACTTGGCATGACCTTTTGTAGTCTGGCAGCTAAGATTTTGGATATCATTTTATACAGCACTAAACAACAAGCAATTGGTCTGTATTCCTTGACTGTGGCGGGCTTGGAAACTTTAGGTACTAGAGTGACGGTGGAACAATTCACTGGTTTATACATCTTGGTAGTTAAAAAGAACCCTTTAATAGCTTTTTTGACTTGGCTGCTGATGATACTCCAAGCCTTCTTGAAAAAAACAGCATTATAAACGTCAATCCCTGAAGCTTTATCATCTCCAATGGCTTTAAGACTCTCCAAGATTTCTTGATCAGTTACTTCTGCACACAGTTCCATTTTTTGTTGCTGGGATAGAATAGGACCATTAGCCATATATAATCTATTTATAGCAGGAAGTGATTTAGCTGCTGATCCCATGAGTGCCTTGTAGAATCCCAGAATCTCCATTTTAATATCTGCAGAATCATTTACCCTATCACCTAGGCCTTTTGTAATTTCTGTAATCTGTTTTCTTTGTGATCATTCTTTCATAACTGCAGGGAAATACTTGGTGTTAGAATCACCTAGTTGAATCCATTTTGCTCTTGCTTTCTGCTGCAACACACTTTCTTCAATTAGAGACCACTTTTCAAGGTTGAGTAATGTCTCTTTTTCCTTATGTAGTAAGCCATCAGAATAGGCACTTGCAAGTTGCTCTTGTATTTCTTTCAGTTCCAATCAGCCTTTTCAATCCTCTGAGTAATGCCCTTGAAATCCTTAGTATTCAAAGCCTTTAGAGGAGTTTTCAATGCTTTAAGCTTAGTCCATATTGCTTTCAGAGAACCAGAATTATTAGAAGAGTTCCAGATAGATGCCACAATCTGATGGAAATCTTCATGAGCAGCCCACACATTAAAGAACCTAAAAGGAACCCTTCCTTTCCAAGAAGAAGCTGCTAGAGTCAATACCATAGGATTATGATCAGAAATTTGAGGTAGATCATATATTGTCTCCACATGGCTCCAAGTCATCATCCACCCACAGTTGCCAAAAACTCTGTCTAACCTGCTACATACTCTATCAGCTCCAGGTTGTTTATTTGTCCAAGTATAGTACTCTCCTTTCCAAGGCAATTCTGATATCCTGCTTGCTGAAGACAGTAACCAAATTCTTGAATCTCTGAATAACTAACAGGATTACAAGATAGTCTGTCATTAGGATATAATACTGCATTAAAATCCCATGCAACTAACCATAAGTTTGTGATGCTTGTTCAAATTTGTTGCAAATTCTCCCATAGTGATCTTCTTTGCTCTATCCCATTGAAACCATAAACAACAGTGAGGTAGCAATCTATATCCTCCCTTATACTTCTAACTAGACAATGAATCATTTGAGGATCATCATTAAGTCCAGTAACAGTAAGATGATTAGCATCCCATAGTATCCATATCCTACCATTTCTAGCTTCATTATAGTTAGCTAGTATACTTCATCCAGGAACAAGAAAATTTGAAATTCTGTGAGCATTATCTTCTTTTACCCCTACTAATCCTACTAACTTTATTTTATTGCTTCTAATATACTCCCTAACTTTCTTTTGTTTATACCTTTTATTTACACCTCTAATATTCCAGAACAACCACTTCATTGTTGATTACTTGTTCCACCTCTATCCCCAGGTGGCATTTCATATTTGCTATTGGACACTGCTTCAAATCTATTTCTCACAGGAATGGGTGACAGGGGAGGAAAATTAGTGAGGTTCAATTCTGGGCTTTGGACTGCTTTTCCTTTGTCTTCCTGCCTTTCAACATTTGGAACTAGACTTGGTAGGTCATAGCTTTCCTTAGAACTCTGAACATCAGTTACCTTGTTGACAGTAATATGTTGTGATTCAGCTGAGGTTGTTTCTCTTTGAATAGGTGCTGCAGGTACTGGGGCCTTGGTTCTCCATTCCTGTGTAATTTTAGTTTTCTTCACTTGGTTATCGTGTGTAATTTTAGTTTTCTTATATGCTATGCTTGGTGTAAAATTTAAGTTACGATTTGGCAGTTTTTCTTAAAGAGTTCCTGATGACTTCACGATCAGTTCATTCATCGGAGTCAGTTCATCGTTGTTTGATTATTGAAAATGAATGCTTGATTAGTTACTTACTGCATGTCTTTATATTTTTAACTGCAGAAGATATATAATGGCCATGACAAATTAGTATTCATTTTCTTTTTCCAATGTGACAAAAGATAACGATTCTTTTACTTGTCAAGAAATCAAGAACTCAATGCAGGCTAAACCCTTATCCTAATTCGTAGTTACTTACTCCTCATTAATGGTGCGGAACTATCTATTTTTGTTAATCTAGTTACTCCACGAAAATGGTCTTTGATTGCGATCTAAAAAACACAGTCAATAATACAATCTTTTTCATTACTCTTTTCAGTAATTGCTGATTATTTTCGTATGGTTAAATAATTAAGTTGGGTTTTCCTGGATATATACATTGAACAGATATGTTCACAGAGCTAGGTATTACAGCTACCATGTGGAAGATTGACGAATCCATTGCGGTTTTATTAGATGGTTGAAGAACGAAGAAGACACTCAGCTTAAACTGAACTCCATTCGCCACATGTCTACTATTGCCGGTGCATTATTGCCGGTACATATATGATGATGATGATAATGATGAAGTTCTTCTCGCAGTGGCTGATGAGTTGACTACGTTTATTCCACATGTGGGGAGGAGTTGAACATGCTAGTGTGTTACTTCCGTTCTTGTAAAGTATTTGTGGAACCCTGAGTACAGTGTTCTGGGTGTAGCAGGAAAAGAGGCTGTACGTGAAAGAGTACTCAGACGAAAGTGCTATTTCTTGGCCATTGGATCAGCAAGAGTGTGATTCAGATGGATCAAGAGAAGATCAGGTCTGTTATGGACTGGGAAGTGCCGAAGAAGGAGAGAGCAGGCAGCAGTGGTGAAGCTGGATGCTCGAAGTCATTTTAGATACGGCAATTAAGAGAATAGGTCCCGAAAAAGCGGCCCGCCTTTCATCATCTATACCAGCTGCCACGCAGTCGCGCCTCACTGCAGGCACTGAATGAATGAATGAGTGAGTCTAGTCCACTATTTCTTGTCCTTAAAATATCATATATGCACCGCTACTGCTGAAGAAACTTCTGTTAGGGACAAGATAGTTGAGTCGTTGAGCAAAATAGGGTCTCAAATAAGGGAACTAGAATTGATCGAATCGTTCATTCCACTTTTGAAGGTTCGTTACGTTCATTGTCTTAATTTAATTCTTCCTGTAAATCATCTTTAATATTGGTTCTCATAGTATTGACCAATATGTGCGACAGAATTTGTACAAAGTAAATATCTAGAACTATGGTGTGACGACCTGACCCGTCGTCACGTGAGTTACCGCCCCGTTTCCCCCATTTTATGCTTCTTCATGTTTCATCATCGGTATTTGGTGTGTTAGAGTTGATTTGGGTTGGTTTTGGTAGGAAATGAG
Source organism: Nicotiana attenuata (assembly GCF_001879085.1). Classification (NCBI taxonomy): domain Eukaryota; kingdom Viridiplantae; phylum Streptophyta; class Magnoliopsida; order Solanales; family Solanaceae; genus Nicotiana; species Nicotiana attenuata. The sequence goes on from NW_017677673.1 coordinate 15,822, forward strand.
GCACTTAGTCTCTTTAAGGAAGGTTTGGTTTGGAAAAGTCAACCGGATGTTGACTTATGAGTTAGAAGGCTCGGATGTGATTTCCGGTGATTTGGTAAGCTTAGGGGAGTGATTTGGGACTTAGGAGTGTGATCGGAAGTGAATTTGGAGGTCCGGTGTAGAATTAGGCTTGAATTGGCGAAGTTAGTATTTTGGCGAATTCCGGTTGATAGGTGAGAATTTGATCCGAGGGTCGGAATGGAATTCCGAGAGTTGCAGTAGCTTCGTTAGGTGATTTGGGATGTGTGTGCAAAATTTCAGTTGATTCGAAGGTGTTTTGGTTAGGTTTTTGATCGAATGCAAGTTTCGAAAGATTTGGATGAACTTAGGCTTAAATTTGATGTAATTTGATGGTTTAGGTGTTATTTGTGGTGTTTTGATGATTCGAGCAAGTTTAAGTAAGGTGTGGGATCATGTTTGTGTTTTTGGTTGAGGTCCCGAGGGCCTCGGGGTGTTTTCGGATGGCTAACGGGGAGTTTTGGATTTGTAATGTTGCAGAACCTGTGCTGCTTCTGGTATTTTCGCTTCTGCGGAAAAGGGACCGCGGAAGCGGTACCGCAGAAGCGAGTTATGAGCCGCAGAAGCGGCAGGTATCGCAGGTGCGGAGTACAGGAGGACCGCAGATGCGAAAGTTGAGCAGTAAAGGGGGATTCGCAAAAGCGAGACTTTGTCCGCAGAAACGGAAGTCGCAGGAGCGCATATTCAACCGCAGAAGCGGATATTTCCACAGAAGCGATGCATTAACCGCAAAAGCGCGAGTCGCAGATGCGGCCATGGAGCCGCAGATGCGGAAATGTCTGAGCAGTGTTATTAAATTTCATCTTCGCAAAATTTCATAAGGGTTCATAATTTTCACTTCGGACTTGGAAAATTTGGGCGAGTTGGAAGAGAGAAATCAAGGGACTTCATTAAGGTAAGAATTTCTGAGTCTAAAACACGATTTTATGGTACAAATACATGAATTAAGACTGAAAAATTAAGGAATCAAAGGTCAAAAATGGTGGTTAGGGCTTGGAACTTAAGAGAGCAAAAATGGGGATTTGAGGGGTCATTTGGACTCCGATTTTGGTGTTCTTCATATGTATAGACTCGTGGCGAGATAAGGAATCCGTTGATGGTAATTTTTCTGATTTTTGAGAAGTGGGCCCGGGGCTCGGGTTTTTGCTAATTTCGAGATTTTAGCTATTTTTCGATTGTTTTCGATTGGGTATTGTCCCATTAGCATATTGTGATGTATTCGTTGTGGTTCTGATCAGATTCGGTACTCGAGGAGGTCAATTTGAAAGGCAAGGGCATAGCGAGCTAGGACTTTGGCCGGCTTGAGGTGAGTAATAGATGTAAATGTTGTTCTGAGGGTTTGAAACCCCGAACTTGCACATTGTAGTGCTATGCTGAGGTGACTTGCATGCCGGATAACGGGCGTGGGGTAGAGCACCGTCGGGGATTGTGACTTGATCCGTCCCGCTTAATAAAATTACTACCTAATTGATTGAAGCTTAGTTGATATCCTTATAAAAATGGATTAATTATCATACTTGGGCTCCGTGCCAACTGCTTGAATCCTTCAGGGATTTATTTTTACTGGTTTCTTACCGTATTTACAGATAATTGAATTCAGTCCTAGAATTTAATACTGTTTTGCAAACTCAGCCATTTTTCTGAAACTAGAAACTTAATTAATATTTTTAAATGAAGTTTGGGCTGAATATTTCTATATTATTGTTATGCCCGAGAGGCTTATGTGATTTTGGACTGATTATGGATCGGGCTGCGCGCCGCAGCTGTACTGTATTGATATTGATGTGAGGCCAAGGGCCTGGTTGATGCCACGAGATGGCTTATTATTGCGCTTGGGCCGTAAGGGGCCCCTCCCGGAGTCTGCACACCCCCAGTGAGCGCCGTCGACGATAAATAATGGAGCGGGCTGCACGCCGCAGCGGGTACTGGAGAGTACCGGTTTATGTGTTGCGTTGCATACTATTATTTGTCATTTATTTACTTATCTACTGTGATATTTCTGTAATTGCTTTCACTGTTCCACTGGATTTTATGCTGTTAGGTTCAAGTTTCTGTACTTATAGAATTACTTTGGTGCCTATTCAGGATTTTTTATTCTCAGTCTTTATTTATGTTTATTACTCACTGAGTTGGAAGTACTCACTTTACTCTCTGTACCTTGTGTGCAAATTCAGGTGCACCCACTGAGGCTGAGTGAGACTTTTCTTTGTTGAGCATCACATCCGGGGAGCATCAAGGTAGCTGCAGGACGTCCGCAGTCCTGATCTTCCCATCTATCCTATTTCTTCAGAATATTATGTAGTGGTTTGACACTCGTATATTAGAGGCTCAGACTTGTGACACCGGATTCTTCGGGCTGTGTAGTAGTATTTCTACTAGGGTTTTCCACATGTTTTAACTTTAGTTAAGACATTCAGTATTGTGATTTAGTAATTCATCCAGGTTAAGTAATTCGTGGGTTGTATAATTGGTCAAAGTTGTGGAATTGGTCGGGCTTGCCTAGCAGTGTGTTGGGCGCCATCACGACCGGGGTTGGGGTCGTGACAAGGTGGCATCAGAGCCTAGGTTACTTGGTCTCGCGAGTCATGAGCCAATTTAGTAGAGTCTCGTGGATCGATAGAGAGACGTCTGTACTTATCCTCGAGAGGCTGCAGAACCTTTAGGAAAACTTCACATTCTTGAATTCTTATCGTGCGTCCTTGATTCAGCTTGAAAAGTAACTTTTGAAATTCCTTCCACGTGTTCGTATGCGCGAACGAGCGCTTAGTGTCAGATGTGCCTTGATGGCTTGTGATTCCCCGATCGAGGGGCGAGATGTAACCTCTGTGAGTTTGTGTTGGGCCAGTCTGGAGGACTTGAGGCCGGATCTTTGCCTATGGCTTGAGCACCGAGGTGCTGACTGTGTGAACAAGTGTTTGAGCCTATATGTTCGGTATTGTGCCTATTAGTGGAAGTGACGGCTGGATAGCTATATGATGAGTATGTTGGTACTGCGAGATGTATCTACGTGACTTGGATGCGATGAGGAAGGTCTACTGGATGATAGAAAGACTATTAGGTGTTTGAATTTCCATCGTGATTCGAGGTATAGCTCCGAGTTATGGGCGCGTGAAGAATTTTTTCACGTTTCCAGTTGAGAGTGAAGTAAAAATTTTATGTTGCGGTATGAGTTCAGACTCAGGAAGACTAAGCGACTGCGTACAGTTTAGGACGGTGGAAAGTATACAAAAATGGTAGTTGGAGGCAAAGCAGGTGGGTCATCTCCTGCGGAGTGTTCTAAAGTTGTGTGATCCTTATGTTATCTATTAGAAGATCTCATTTACAAGTGAAGAAAATGTGTTGACATCTAAATTGGATCTCCTAGGGAGTGGGCTTAACTGTTGTGTGAGTGAATGCAAGATTTGTAGAAGAGTTAAAAATTTCTAGATGATTTGTGTTTCCACAAGCTTATGAAGGATTGAGTTTAATCTCACTATGGTATTAAGGCAGCAATGGAGTATGTGCGTTACGAGTTGTTGGGAGTGTTTTGATCTATGGCTTCGAGCCAAGTTGGGGAGTTTGCTATTGATTAGCTAATTGTACGGTTATGTGCTATGTTGGTTCCGGTTTGAGGCATGCTGGCGAATCAGTTCTGGTTGCGGAAATTGAGCCGAGGATGGCACGAGTGAAGCAAAATTTTGACAAAGGTTATATGGTGCTTCGTAGATGTGTGAGAATCACAGGATGTCTTAAGCTGTTGTTGGTAAAGAATGCTCGGTGCATGGAGAAGGAAGATGTTTGTTTGTATTGGGATGAGGTCATACCCTGCGGTGTCAGAGTGCTAATGAGGCACGGGTGGTTCTGTTCATTTGATCAGGCTAAATGCAGTTAAATAGAGTAAATGACTCTCGAGAATGGTACTAATGTGGTCGAGATTCTACATATGACAATTAGGTATCTTAAATTTGTATATGTGATTAGAAACTGAGTCTCCATTAGGAGAGGTCAAGATGTGTAATTTTTCTATATCAATTATAGGCTTCTATGTAGCACTATCAGGAAGGTGCAGGTAATGGCTCGGAATTCGTAGAATATTTTATGATGTTTTGACTTGCGAGGTAGCAGTTGGAAGGTACGAAATGGTTCGTGGGATGTGAGACAGCATGGTCTCGTGATTCAAAGTCACTCGGGATGAGTGCAGATAGATGGTGTTATATGTTGAATGCAGTTACCATTATTCCTAAGGAATCAGGGTAAGTCGAAAGAAGATGGATTGGTTAGCCATTTATCTGATGGCATATTGGTGGTAGAGATCAATTCCTTCAGCATGATCAAGTTACGCGTGTGACTTGTGGCGGTACAGGTGAGGCCTGTCGTCCGTCGTAACTGATACTATTCAAGAGTATTCCATTGTTATGGGCCTGTTACATGTAGGCAGATCCCGAAAGGGTTATGGTGGGTTAGACCACTACTTAGAGATTTGCATATTCTACGGTTAGGAGGATTCACCCGTGTGTTGCTATGGTTCTCCTGAAGTGATTTAAGTGAAATTTTTTATATGATGAAGTGTTAATCTAATAGTGGTTCCGAAGCTTTGATGAAAAGCGTGTCCTATCGTATGTTGGCATGTTGGGTGCAATGAGTGGTATGGAATTTGAAGTGAAGATAGAGGTAACAGCTCGGTATGGACAAGGATGTCACGAGCTCGGATGAGCAGGGAAGTAGTTTCGACGTTTAAGGTAAGTTGGTATTGTCTTCAGCGTCACCTGAGAACGGTGTTTTGTGAAAAGGCTTTGCATCCTGGTTGATAATTCTTGATCGCTTTTCAGCGTTAGTGCGGCCGATGGTTTGGAGGTACGACCCAGTTATCTGTAATGGTAGGTTGTGGGAGGGTGTCCCACAGGAAGAGTGTGTAAGTATGGCAGTTAGTCACTTGATTGATTGGAGACTTGAACCAAGTATGAAGGTTGTGTTAATATCGTTGAATTGCGAATATATGCTCGGAGGGCACTCAGTCTATTGAGTTGTGGACTACGGATGATTCCTCCGACTTTGATGGATGTTCCTATGTGTTACGAGCGGAAGATGAGCTGTTAGGGACCTTTGAAAGGTAATTAACCTAGTTCAGTGTGATCAGAATCGGCTTGAGGTCGATGGATGGATTCAAATGTGAATATGGGCTCTATGTCAGGCCAAATGGATTCATTTCAGTGATGCGCTCCTTATGGAGGAGTCAGGGTGTTATTTCGTTGTCAGATATTTTATGCAGGGATACACTGCGCCGTGTAAGTTGTGAGACGGTTTGAGAAAATGCTTATGTGTTGAGGATCCACGTAGAAATGATGTTTATGAGCAAAATGGCTCTCGATATTCAGATTGTATATCGCTCCTCAGTTGAGCTTGAGTTTTGGTAGCGTATAGCGCTATATGTCCCCTCAGGGACGGTATTATGCGCTTAGCGTGCTTGTGACCGAAATTCGGTATTTTATATTAATGAGCAATTTAGCTCTATGTACACCTCCTTAGGTGAGTGTTATGTGTGGATCGGGTGGCACGCCGCCATGAGTGTGTTATTTGGATCGGGTTGCGCGCCGCAACAGTGTGTCATTGAGCATAGTTTCCTATATGCTATTTTTGTATGCCTTACTTCCTATTTTCTAAGGAGATCACGTATTAGTGCGTGAGCTAGGCAGTTCCTTCCAGAGTTCGTCTTCCTTTTTGTACCACGATTTAATCGGTAGCCTATCAGCACCTTGTGGCATCATACGAGACTTTTGATTATGTACGGGGTGGCTTATTGCCTAAGCGGTTCGTACTGGATGAGGTCACGCATGGACGAAGTTATGTGGAGGCATGATACTGCGAGTAGATTTGTGTGTTCTGTCTCTCTGATAGGAGACGGGTTCTCAACTTTGTGTTGTGATGGTACTGGAGCGCTTGAAGTACAACTCTTTCATTTAAGCCATTTTCATGATTTGAGTATGTTCGGACTGTTGCTTATTGGTGCGCGTATTGTGCGAGTTGTGGCATAGGCCTGTACTAATGTGTAATGTCACCAGAGTAGTGTGTTGATGAGATGAGATCGTTGGGATCTTTAATGAGTACGAGTAGATTCGATTTCAGTATGTCGGAAGGATAATATCGAGCTTCGGCTAAGAAATTTGATGTAGCATTTGCTAAAGGAGAAGTGGTTTCATGAATGGTTGATCTGAGGAATAGTGATGACTTGCTGCGTGTTTTAGTTATCAGTTGCAGTATATGTAAAAGTATTGGAAGGAAACTTTAGTTGTTAAGAGGTTTTCTACCGGTATTCAGGTGTTGTGGGCAACTGCTGTGAATAGAAGTTATCGTTTCGAGTGTTTGGGTTATGTAGAATATCATATGATTGCACCTGAGGCTGCAGGTGGTTATTACAGCTAGTTCGGGCTTATTCTGAATATAGATGTGAGGTTTTGATCTTCTGTATGATTTCGAAAAGTGCAATGTGTTTCTATGGTTTATGGACTAGAAGGATAGTGAAATTTCAGCTATGTTGTGTTATCGGACCTATGCGAGATAGGGTGACGTGGAATCACCCCCGGGTAAATGCTTGGTTGGGTCATTCAGCTTTTGGTTGGATTCTAGGACAACTCTGGTTACGCTCGAGGACGAGCGTTTGTTTAAGTTGGGGAGGATGTGACGACCCGACCCGTCGTCTCATGAGTTACCACCCCGTTTCCCCCATTTTATGATCCTTCATGTTTCATTATCAGTATTGGTGTGCTAGAGTTGATTTGGATTGGTTTTGGTAGAAAATGAGACACTTAGTCTCTTTAAGGAAGGTTTGGATTGGAAAAGTCAATTGGATGTTGACTTATGAGTTAGAAGGCTCGGATGTGATTTCCGGTGATTTGGTTAGCTTAGGGGAGTGATTTGTGACTTAGGAGTGTGATCGGAAGTGAATTTGGAGGTCCGGTGTAGAATTAGGCTTGAATCGGCGTAGTTAGTATTTTGGCGATTTCCGGTTGATAGGTGAGATTTTGATCCGAGGGTCGGAATGGAATTCCGAGAGTTGCAGTAGCTTCGTTAGGTGATTTTGGATGTGTGTGCGAAATATCAGATGATTCGGAGGAGGTTTGGTCGGGTTTTTCATCGAATGCGTGTTTCGGATGTTTTAGAAGAACTTAGGCTTGAATTCGATGAGAATTGATGATTATTGTGTTGTTGGATGTGTTTTTATGATTGGAACAAGTTTGAATAACGTTGTAGGATGCATTGGTATTTTTGGTTGAGGTTCCGGGGGCCTCGGGG
>NW_017677673.1:24164-28349 GCF_001879085.1 Nicotiana attenuata
TAAATCTTGTGGTAGGCGTACCACCCGCTCCCATTTCAAGCCAATACAAAATCACAAGGAAATCCCGGCAAGGGAACAAAAGCAATATAATAACTTCCCGGCAAGGGAACAGCAATATTGAAACAAACATCCCGGCAAGGGAGAATCAGCTATAACCAATCTTAACTCAACTTCTACTCAGCTCAATTATTTTCAATACTCAGTCATAAATAAATTCCACGAAAATAAACTAAATCCTTGCCCAATATCGAGATTCATCAATTAAAGCATCCGGAGAATCATTTAAGAACACAACAAATATTAAATTAAGACTCACGGTCATGCTCGACACCAACGTATAGATACTCGTCACCATGCCTATACGTCGTACTCAACAAGATGCAATTAGCAAATAGGACACAACCCCTAATCCCTCAAGCTAAGGTTAGACCGGACACTTACCTCGAACTCCCACGACAACTCAAGCCTCAATCACCGCTTTTCCTTTCAAATTCGGCTCCAACCCAATCGAATCTATACATAATCAACTTAATAACACAAATAAATGCTAAACAATCCAATTCCAATGCTTAATTATAGCTTTCCAATCATTCTTCCCAAAAACCCAAAAATCGACCCCGGGCCCGCTTGGTCAAAACACGAGGTTCGAACCAAAATCCGATCACCCATTCACCCACGAGCCCGAATATATAATTATTTTTGGAATTCGACCCCAAAACGAGGTCTAAATCACAATTAATTAAAAAACCCTAACTCTACCCAAATCCTTAATTTTCTACCCTTATTCCCATGAGTTAAGCCTAGAAATGTAATGGGTGTTAATGAAAAATGAAGAAAACAAGCTAAAGATTACTTACCCAAAAAGTTTTGATGAAGAAATGCTTCATGGAGAAGAAGGGGTTTGTGAAATTTTGATAAAATCCCGTAAGTGTTCTGTTTTGGGTCTTTTAAAATCACTGGGCAAAATTGCCCTTCGCGATCGCGATATACCCTTCGCGTTCGCGATGGGTAAGGCTGATTAGGCCTTCGCGTTCGCGTAAAAGGGCTCACGTTCGCGGAGAAGGATCCCCTCGAGCCCTCGCATTCGCGTCCAACGGGTCGCGTTCGCGTAGGGTAATTACCCCTCCCCCTGCCCAGGCCCACTTTGGCCTTCGCGTTCGCGTGGCCAGGACCGCGTTCGCGAAGGTATAAACCCCCATTGCTTCGCGTTCGTGACTGAGCTACGCGTTCGCGTAGAAGGATTTTCCCTCCACCAAAATTTGCACTTCGCGTTCGCGTAGGTACTCCCGCGAACGCGAAGAAGAACACATCAGGAACCCAACAGCTGAAAAACCTGCAACATTTTCTAAGTCAAAAACTTTCCGAAACACACCCGAGCCCTCGGGGCTCCTAACCAAACACACGTACTAACTCAACAACCTCATACGGACTTATCCCTGCGATCAAATCGCCAAAATAACCTCAATATTAATGAATCAAACCTCAAAATCAAGAAATTTTTCTCAAACTTCATCAAGTATCAAATTTAGCAATTTAGGTCCGAATCACGTCAAACGACGTCCGTTTTTCGCCAAATTTTACAGGAACATCTTAAATCATATATAAGACCTGTATCGGGCGCCGGAACCAAAATACGGGCCCGATACTAACATGTTCTAATCAAATTTCATTTCAAATTTCCTTAAACAATTTCAGAAAACAATTTCTTTCAAAAATTCATTTCTCGGGCTTGGAACCTCGGAATTCGATTCCGGGCATACACCCAAGTCCCATATTTTCCTACGGACCCTCCGAGACCGTCAAATCACGGGTCCGGGTCCGGGTCCGTTTACCCAAAACGTTGACCGAAGTCAAAATAACTCATTTTATAACAAAATTTACCATTTTTCACAGGTTTTCATATTTAAGCTTTCCGGCTACGCGCCCGGACTGCGCACGCAAATTGAGGTGACTCTAAATGAGGTTTTCAAGGCCTCAGGGTCATAGAATTTAATTTAAAGCAAGTGATGACCTTTTGGGTCATCAAAAGGAGTTTGAAGTGGGCCGAACAAAGAGGTCTGGCCATATTTGATAATCCAAACCTGGGTCCAGCTTATCCAGTTTCAGACCCACTGATAGACTGAAATCGAGAATAAGCTATTGAAGAAGTTTATATTCCCAAGTATTTGTCGGAACGTGGAGAATGATGGTGAACCGAAGAAGGAAGGAGAAAGGATTAAGAGAGAGAGAGAGAGGAGACCACGCAGTACACTTGATCTGGAAGCAACTTGGTGTTTAGTCGTTTGAACAAGAAGAAGACTTGTCAAACTTGTTGCTTCAAATTTAAATAAACAGGGGCTACAAAAGAACTCTGTTCGTTTTAGAGTCCCATCTCCAACAAAGGGATGTGGTTAGAGCATGAAGAAATTTATAAAAACAGCCGAATGCTGGTGAAAATGCTACTGTTGAATGAAGAAGTGAAGAGATGGAACAAGGATGTGAATGGCGGATCAGAAACTTGATTTTGATTCCCATTTTGCAGCAATTGGAAATGGCTGGATCAGATTTATAATTATTAAGATGTTGCTGTTATTTTTAACTCTAAAAAATCGACCTGGTGTGGCAGAAATCTCTGTACTTGTGGATTAAACAAGGCGACAAGAACACTTAGAATTTTTTTACAAATTGACAAATGCACTTAATTTTTTTAACTATTGTTTGGAGGTCAATTGGAAGGATGGGTCAAGGTATGAAAGTTCATTTTTACCAAAGTTTATTAGCAATGAGAGTTTGTAAGGTTGATTTTGAAAAAGCTTATGACTATGTGAGTTGGTGGTCTTGCCTTCTTAATATTTTAAAGTTCAATTAATTTTGGTGAGAAATGGATTCGATGGATCAAAACTTGCATCTTCACAGCAATATTCTAAGTTTTAATCAATGAAAGTTGGATATTTGATTAAAAGTCACAAAGAGCACTGAGGCTGGGGCCCTCTCTCTCCTTAGTGATGGAAATTCATTGTGTTGGGAAATAGGACTAAGGCTGTATGGTGGGCCGGGCCCGGGCCTAAACGGGCCTGGGCTTAGCGGTCCCAGGCTTCGTGGGCTCAACGGGTGGGACCCGCCCGCGAGGGGCCTAAGCCCATATGGTCCCGGGCTAAATGGGTCGGGCTCGTGAGCTTAGCGGGCCTAACGGGCTTTTTTATTTCCGGACTTTTTTTTTTTTAATTTTTTTTGTTTAAGGCAATTTTTTGTAAACCATATATGTATGTATATATATAAATTGCTCTTATACATGGCTATATAAATATATGTAGTATATATAATATAGAAATCTAATTATTAAAGTGCTTGACGAAAAAGTAAAATAACAAAACAATAGTAAAACTAAATTGGCATGCATAATAAATTAATAACAAAGTACAACATGAAGCATAAATACGTCTAATAATTTTAAAATAACACAAATTGTTGAAAAATCTTAAAGACGAATTTGCGGATAAAATACCCTCAACACAATACTTTATATGCCTCCTTAAAATGCCTGTGGTACACCCTGAACGAAAATTTAAGACTCTTCCACATTTCTTGCACTTTAATATTTGGCCTTCTTCATTTTCTTCAAGCACTTCATAGTATTGCGAAACAAATAAGCGCACTCTTTCCGAACGAGGCATGATTTAACTTGAAAATTGAGATTGAGACTTGAAGTCTTGAAAATTGGAGATTGAGAGATTGAGAGAAATTTAGATTGAGAAATGAGTATTGAGTATTGAGTATTGAAATGAAGAAGAGGGAGGGGGGTATTTATAGTGTTAGAGAAGGTTAGTTTTGTAAATTGAAAAAAAAACGGCTATTTGTGCAATATGACCGTTGGTGGTCATTGGGGGTGGGGCCCTCATTTTGAAAAATCTTGTTTTGTAGTATATATAGTACTACTTCTTCAAGTATATATAATATATATATAGTATACTAGTATAGTATACTAGTATAGTATACTATATATAGTATGTTATGTATATATATTCCCTTATATATTTTCTTGTAGTATATATTGTATGTTATGTATATATATTCCCTTATATAATTTGTTGTAGTATATATTGTATGTTATGTATATATATTATAGCTTATAAATAATTGCAAGTTAAAGACAAAAAAATATTGCAAAGAGATATTCAAGGGCATGTCTTATAATTTTTATTACCA
>NW_017677674.1:0-3267 GCF_001879085.1 Nicotiana attenuata
TATTGTTATGCCTTTTCCTAAAATCTAATTATCTGATCTTTGAAAGCAAATGCAAATTATCTGACTTTGATATTGTCTGTTTGTGTTGTAGTTGTTGCAATGCCTTCAAAAGGCTTGAATTTGACAAGGCTTTGCACGGAAGAGGAAGAAAATGAGTCAAGTGGAGAAATTCGATGCAACCATGGCTATGTGCTGCCTTTGTTAACAGCTTGGACCCCTCGGAACTCAGGAAGAAGATATTGGGTTTGTCAATACTATTGGGTAAATGATAGTGAACATTCTTTCAATAATTGAGTTGTGAAAAATTATCATTGATTAATTTTCTTTTGTTATTCCTCTTATGGCCCACGATCTTGTAATTTTTGGGTTTGGAAGGATTCCGAAATTGATCCTAGGTCCAAATTTTTTATTCCAAAAATGCTTGACAAAACGAGTGAAATTGAGAATGCATTAGAAGGCTTTGAAAATCTTTCCAAGCCGAGGGCAACTTTAAAGGTTGAAAACACCATAGAAGGGGACAAGATGAAGAAGATTGAGGCTCAATTGGTGAAATTGCAAGTTGATATGGAGAAGATGAAAAGAGAATGAAAAGATGTGGAAGAGTAAATTGGCTAAGTCCAAGACTAGGGAAAATGTACTTTGGTTCATTATATTGGGGATGTGTATTATACTTGTTGCTTGTAGTCCAGGAATGTCATTGAAAGAAGATGCAATGAGGTTGTCATTTTAAATCTAGTTTTTTCATCTCAATATGTATGTAGTTGTTGCTTGTAGGTTTTATTTGTATGTTTGCAATGGACCTTTCATTTGAATGTAAGCCTTTTGTAGTTTTGTCATCTCAATATTTTGTAGTTTTGTCATCTCAATATGTATGTAGTTGTTACTTATCAATTGTTGTTTCTAATGAAGCGTTGTTTTTACATTGTGTTGTATTGTAGGTGTGTTCTGTTTGTTTCGTTATATGCCCAGAACTTGGCAATCAACAACAGACACACAAAAGACTTAATATGGCAGTTGCATAAACTGTATTGAAACACATATTTGGTCTCATTGACATAAAAGAAACAGACTTAATAAATAGTCACAAAATGAGATAACAAAACATCTGTTTGTTGTCATTGTAGCAGCAGCAAAACAGACACCATAAGATAACAAAATATAGCTACCTAAAAATCCTTATCTTGCAGTCTATAGCTGCTTAAAATTTTAGCATAATACAGTTTATTGCAAACATTCATCAACAAAACAATATCTTGATCAATTGGGTTGTTATGCAGTGGTGCTTTCCTGGCTCAACTTAGTAGCCCTAGACCTTGTTTGAATGAGTTTCTTGCCTCTCAATTATTCAAGATGCCTTGATGTCATAGCTTCTTTACCTTTCCATTTAACACCTCGTGTTGGTTGATGGCCTAGATCTCCAGTTACTTCTGTTGAAGACCTCACATTCTTAAAGTTTTGTAGAAGACATTCTAAGCTGCCAAAATCCAACAAAAAATCAGACAATGAATTCACCTAACTATGAGAGGTTGTGTTAGAACTTACATTTTGAGTTTTGAAGCCACTTTGAGTGTGTAAAACTCCCATAGAAACCATCCTTGGCATGTTATATTGTGTTCATACATTAGTATTAATACCAACATCCTACATTAACCAATCAAAAGTAGGAATCTGGTAATTATTTAAAAAAGAGAAATAAGACATTAAAGGGAAGAACTTCACCTTTTCTTTAGAACCTTTTGGCGTACCCCTTCCTCTTCCAGTACTTTGCGTTGGTGGCTTTGAACTACCAACACTTGCAGGCAGAGAACTTGGTGAAGTAGCAGCAGTATTACTTCCAGCAGCTTTATGACACCCCCTCTTGTTATGACCCTTGTTATGACAATTGCATCATGTCATTTCCACTCCACTTTTGGACAATTTTCCTATCTTATTTTCACCTGGCTCTTTTCTTCTAACCTTATTTGGCCCTGACATCATCTTCTTGACATGAGGTGGTATAAGAGTTGGGTTTTGTGACTCTGGCCACATATTCATACCCAAGACAGGCTGAAGAAAGTAACTGTATGTTTTCATGTAAGTGGCATTACTGTACTGGTGAGAAATATAGTTCAACGGCTCCAGATTTTTATAATGCAGGGCAGCAACTGCATGAGCACATGGTATGCCTTTTAACATCCAAGCTCTGTACGTGCATGTTTTCCTATTGATGTCCACCAAATGCTTTACTTCACTTGCACCTGATCCTTCCTTCACTTCAAATCCAAACTCACCATTCCAGAAAATGTTACATTTCATTGACCTTTCTGTGTTCTCTTCCAAGACTTTCATGGCCATTGGTGAAAAATCAGTAATCCAAGTGTTTTCAAACTGCTTGAGCTGACCTATTATGTTCATTATCTTCACCCTTATTTATTCAAGCATTGTCATTATAGTCTTTTCTGCCTTGCTGCCAAAATCCAAGCATTGAAACATTCTGCCATATTATTGTCAACACTATCACACTTGCAGAATGTGTACACCATGCTCCATCTTTCAATGTTGTAGTACAACAGTTCATCAACTATCTTATTCCCCAATTTCTTCATTTCATCCAGATTTTTCTTCAACCCCACTCATAGGTAGACCTTTCACGCCTCCAGAAGTAGTTCCTTCTCTCTATGCCCCTACATTTCTTAGACCAGTTAGCTAGGATGTGCCTTGCACACTTCTATGCTCAGAATTTGGAAATAGATCTGTTATAGCAATCTCAAGCCCCTGCAAAATGAACAATGGTAGTTAGTTTTAAATGAAACATCAGTAGGAAAATAACAATAAACTACAAGTGCTTACCTTTTGCATGTCTATTATAATGGTCAGATTTGTACCATCTCCAAGCTGAAGATCACCTTTTAAAAGGTTTAAAAACCACCTCCAAGTGTGCACATTTTCAGTCTCACCAACAGCCCAAGCAAGTGGAAGCATCTGATTATTTCCGTCTTTGCAAACTGCTACAAGTAGTTGGCCTCTACATACCCATTTTAAAAAACATCCATCCAACCCAATGCATGACCTACAACCAGCTAAGTATGACTTCTTCATTGCATCAAAACAACTGTAGGCACACTATTATTGGCACTATTTTCAGCAGTATTGGATGCCGTTTTAGAAGTTCCCAAACCCTCACAGCCCCCCAAATCTTGACCAGATTCCTTCTCAAAAGTAACATTACTATCACCCCCCCCCCCCCCACACACACACACACACAATATTTTTTGCGCTCTTACAAAC
>NW_017677674.1:3287-28349 GCF_001879085.1 Nicotiana attenuata
ACGACCCCCAACTACTTCGACCACGACTTCCTTCTACTAAACAACACTTACTATACCCACCCCACCCCCCCCACACACACACACACACACACACTTGGCTGACATATTCTAATAGAGGGGGGACCACTACAGCATCCTCAACCATGTGATCTACATATACCTCCAAAATATCCCCACTTTTAACTCTTCACAAATACCCATAAGGTCCCTATCAACCTTAATTACTACCAAAACAGGACAATTAGGTGGTCTAACATAAATAACAACAAAAGAACTATTGTACCCAAACTCTTTCATATAACCTAAGAACTCAAAATAGGAGAACATATCAGCATCGACATCAACACAATTAGTAATCATCCCACCAACATAATCCTCCACTGAAAAGGAATGTAACTTATCCATGGAGATTTTTCCACCATGGAAAAATCTCAGTGTAACAAGTACAAAAGACATTGAAATATCTGAATATAGTAGAAAATAAACTAATTAAGGATTAATAGTTACTATTAGACCCCGATATAACAAGTCACAATACATGCAACAAGAAAAAACTGAAATTTGGTTATTATTACACCTTACAAATTGTAATCTATTACTCAATTTTACATTGAAAACGTTACAGTGAAGAAATTTGAAGCAAGTTCAAAACCCTAGTTACGGATGAGAGATAACATTTAGGGTTGATGATAGAAAAGTCTAGGGTTGATGTATTTACCTCCAAACTGAAACAAAGATAACGTTTGAACTTGATTCTTCAAAGACCTTCAACTTCGAACGGGTCTTCCACCAACTCGTCAAGTGAAACAATTAAGAACAAATGGAACCCTAAGGAACAACGAAATCGAAGGATTTTGCAACAGGTCCCTTCGATTTTGGTCAGGCAAGTCGATTTTGGTCAGGCAAATTGAATCTTTGAAGGTAGGGCATTAGGGTTCTTCAATTTAGGAATTTTTTACTAGCGGGGTTAACGGGGTGACTGAGATTCTTTGAAGGCTGTTATGTTTATTTACTGAACAATTTAATTATGTGGCTTCATAATAAAAGCGCGTGTGTTTCCCACTCAAGTTATTATAGTTGGGGCTTAGGAGGGAGTAAATAAATACAATTCTTTAAATAATAGTGGGGTGTTAGGACACCCGTAAAGTTCAGGTGTGTAATTGATTTTCCAGGACAAGTTGAATGGGTCTTTATGCATTTTCTCTTAAATTTTTATTTAATCATGCATATATTATAGATACGGTAGATCATATCTATGAATGTTTGGACAAAGCAAGTGGTCATATAATAAAAATTAAATTTAGTAGCTAGAATAGTGGGATTACCGAGTCTTTTGGAGTAAAAAAAAAATATTTATTATCGTAACCATGATAAAAGCCGAGCTTTAATTAATTATCTCTAAATATTGATTTAATATGGGACATGTGTCTCCTAGCTAGTAAATAGTACAATCCAACTTATGGTTGTTACATATCGTTTCATAATGTATAGTATTGTATTGTATTATATTATATTGTATCGTTTGATGAATACAATGTTATTGTATCGTTTGCCGTCGTTTCATGATATCAAGCACCAGCAATATGAAGAATAAACTTGCAATATTATAAAGAGAAATTATGATACATAATAGAGTTATTAAATTATGATACCAAATCGATCATATCATTACATAAAGTTAATACTTTTCATCATTGCGTAACGACGGATTTAACGATACGATACGATAAAAATTAAGTAACAATTAAAATAAACATTGTATTTAAAGTCATAATATGATATAATACAATAGTTAACAACCATCCAAACAAGCTTAGGGAAATTGAAACAATGAGAACCGAAGAAGAGCTAGAACTGAAGAAAACATTGTACAATATAAGTTTTGGCACTAATTATATGAATTACAACTGACTCGGAAGAAATAGAAAAACTAAGAAGTTTATGGCTTCTACAGGTGGTTCAAATAACACAGGATTACATTACTGCTACATCAAAATGTTTCACATTAATTGCTTTAATGAGCATCAACAACAAAACTACGTTTACAAATTCTTATGTTAAAATAGAAAAGCCAACTACCATATGCTCAGTAGTTCGACATTGTGCATTCTCTGCTGGAAAAATAGCATATCTTGATCTCAAGTTATCACTTGAAGGCAAATGAAAGCACGTTGAAAACAAATGCCGCTTAGAAACCCAACTTTCGCAATGACTAAAAGGGTTAATGATAACTTTATTACTGATCAGCTCATGATCTTCTGGATGATATTTACCGGACATAGAATTCTTAATGAATGGATGATTAAGCAGCATATCTGCAGTCCATCTCCAATTATGATCTTTTTCAAAACACTTGACCAGGAAGTCCTTGCATATATTAGAAACTTTACTCGGAATCACAGGTTCTTCATGTGTAATCTTGAAGCCCAAATCGTCACTATTTTTATGGCACAACCATAACCGTCTCCCTGTGATCATCTCTACAACAATGCAACCAAGTGCCCAAATATCAACGGCTTTACCATGAATCCCATGAGCTACAGATTCTGGGGAAGCATAAAGTAGAGTCCCTCTATGATGACAACACTTGTTGGAGCCTCTGTCCCAGTAGGTATGTGTTTCGTTTTCTACCATTCTCAAAGACACCCCAAAATCAGCCAACTTCAGGCGCACATCCACAGTAGGAAAAACAAGTATATTACTCGGTTTCAGATCGCAGTGAATGAAACCTTTACGATGAACATGAGAAATCCCAGTCAAAAGCTGATGACAACACTTGTTGGAGCCTCTATCCCAATAAGTATGATTTTATGTGTGTTTGGCCAATAACTACAGATATTTGTATTTTATTATGTCACTTGTTATTCTTGTCTTCTTTTTATTATGGCAAATTTATCAAAACCAATTAACTAATGCATACTTTTAAAAAGGTCTATATTTGCTTATTTTATTATTCGAAGTTATTCGATTTTAATAGTCGTTATACTAACGGTTGGATATTTACGCTTAACAGCTCGGCTTATGGGTTATCCAGCTTTTAAATATCTATTTGTTCGATATGAGGTTAGCAGTTATCAATCATTTTATAGACTAGAAGGTGGTCCATACAGTAAATACTAAAAAATCATTTTGGACGAAATCACATCAATGAAGATGTCGCACAACTACTAAAGTGTTAGCCACAATATTCTGCCACAATTAGCCATAAAAACACCAAAGAGTTTATGTACAGAAATTACTTTTGACTTTGCTGATTTCTCAAAGAATGACTCGGAAACAACCGAAACCAAAAAGGGAAAAAACATGAAATAAAAACCTTTGAGCCTGTAATCCTGTTTCTTTGGCAACCACATTACAAGCCTTACCCATTTGTTTGAATTAACCATCTATTTGAACCATTGTAACCTCTCATGAGCACTTGAATTATTATGAACTATGTAAAAGTTAAAGTGTGGGGTGTTTGGTTTGGCTTTTGAGTGGAACTAATGAAATAAGGAGAAAGGTGCATTGTTTTGAAAAAGTAAGAGTCACATGAATTGAAAAGAAAAAAAATAGTTGTATTGCTGTGAAAATATTCTGTAATAGTGGTGACTCTAGATATAATTGTGTTTAAAGAAGTGGGGGGCTAATATATATTGATGTGAAGGTGGAGTTATGGTTTGACATAAGTATGGGGTTTTAAATGTTAAAGTGTATGTATTAAAGTGCTTAGGGAGGTGTAGTCACTCTTATATCTAAATGTATCCTACCCGTCCCGCAGCCTACATTACAACCAAATAAAGTCCTACTTGATCCTAGACTGAATGAGCTCGATTAGTAGAGTAGTACACTACGGGCAAGCCTATGGCGCATCTTTTGTGGCATATGAATGTTATTTCTGAGAGTGAGTGAATTCTTTCTATCTTGTGTTCCTAAATGTTCTTAAATTTTATTATGTGGGACTACTCTCATTGGTTGTGTGAGGGCACTTGATTCATGAAGGAAAGGTAATGTCATTGACCTCTATGTTAGAGTAAGTGGGCGAGTGATAATGCGTGGTACTTGTGAGTTAAATCTTGAGGTTAAGATGTTACGCTTTTGTGCTTAACTATTTTAAATATTCTTGGCATAATGAATTAGGAGAGTTGTTTAAAAAGGTCGTGTCTATATAAAGTGAAGTTTGATTGCTCGAGGACGAGCAATGGTTTAAGTGTGGGGTGTTGATGTTAGGCTAGAAACCCGTGTTTTAGCCGTAGTATTACATTCCAATGACTGCATTTTTACGTGCGTTTGAGTTCAAATGATAGTGAACTGCACTTAGTACGTGTTTTTGTGACGACTCGACCCGTCGTCTCGTGAGAACCGCTCCGTTTTCCCCATTTCCTGCTTTGTTATGCTTAATTATCAGTGTCTTGTGTGAACGAGTTGAATTGGGTTGATTTTTGGAAGGAAATGAGACACTTAGTCTCTTTAAGGAAGGCTTGTTTTGGAAAAGTCAATCGGATGTTGACCTATGAGTTAGAGGGCTCGATGTGGATTCCGATGATTCGATTAGCTTCGGGGGATGATTTGTGACTTAGGAGTGTGATCGGAAGTAATTTTGGAGGTCCGGTGTAGAATTAGGCTTGAATTGGCGAAGTTAGTATTTTGGCGAATTCCAGTTGATAGGTGAGATTTTGATCCGAGGGTCGGAATGGAATTCCGAGAGTTGCTGTAGCTTCGTTAGGTGATTTGGGATGTGTGTGCAAAATTTCAGGTTATTCGGAGGTGATTTGGTTGGGGTTTTGATCAAATCCGTGTTTCGGAAGTTTTAGAAGAACTTAGGCTTGAATCCGATGTAAATTTGGTGTTTTGATGTTAGTTTTGGTGTTTTGAGAGTGCAACTAAGTTTGAATGATCATATGTGACGTGTTAGTATGTTCGTATGCGGTCTCGAGGAGCTCGGGTGAGTTTCGGATAGGTTTGGGCTGCGTTGTGCTCGTTTTTCTTATGCTTCGACGTCGTTTCTTTAAGCATAAATGATGTCATATTGAACAAATGAGCTCCAATTACTGTTTTGAATGAAGCATTAGATCCGTATCGTAATTACGGACCCGTAGCAAAAAGAATCGTCGAATTTCGACATTGTATGAGGATTTTATGGCTATTTTACCAAGGTTGCCCAGATTTTCAGGTTAATGACAAAATTGTCCCTGACGGCGTATTAAAAACCTGCACTATTTGCAAATCTTAAAACCTACATATCTCCTTCATTATAAGATCAAATTGAGTGATTCAAAAGCGTAAATTCATTAGAATTTCACAAGAAATCCATTGGGAGCAGTAAAACGCGTGAACAGTATACCTATAATGAACAAGTCGAGTTTTCTTCCGATTTTTGAACGGGAAGAAG
The DNA here is from genome assembly GCF_001879085.1 of Nicotiana attenuata. Classification (NCBI taxonomy): domain Eukaryota; kingdom Viridiplantae; phylum Streptophyta; class Magnoliopsida; order Solanales; family Solanaceae; genus Nicotiana; species Nicotiana attenuata. Next base: position 8,659 of record NW_017677674.1, read on the forward strand.
CTTCTGAGGCGATTTCTAAGAGAGAAAATCAGTGGGTATCACAGAGGTAAGTGATTTGATTATTGAAACTCGTTTATGGGTGATTATAGACCATATCCCAGCCTTTCATTCATGAAAAACAGTAGAAAAATAGGATTTTGGGGCATGAGATTATGAGACCTTTAGGGATCGATTTGAGGGGTCAAACGGACTCCGATTTTGGTGTTCTTTATATGTACGGAATCGGGAGAAGATGAAGAACACTTTTCTGTAAAAATTTCTGAGTTTCGAGAAGTGGGCCCGGGGCTCGGGTTTTGTCAATTTCGGGATTATTGATATTTTTCGATTATTTTCGATTGGATATTGATCCTATAGCATAATGTGACGTATTCATTGTGGTGTTGGTCAGATTCGACGCGCGAGGAGGTCGATTTGAGAGGCAAGGGCATAGCAAGCTAGGATTTTGGCCGGCTTGAGGTGAGTAATAGATGTAAATGCTGTTCTGAGAGTTTGAAACCCCGAATTTGCCCACTGTAGTGCTATGTTGAGGTGACTTGCACGCCGGATAACGGGCGTGGGGTAGAGCACCGTCGGGGATCGTGACTTGGTCCGTTCCGCTTAGTAAAATTACTACCTAATTGATTGAAGCTTAGTGATATCGTTATAAAAATGGATTAATTGTCATAATTGGGCTTCGGGCCAACTACTTGAATCCTTCAGGGATTTTTTTTACTGGTTTCTTACCATATTTACAGATATTGAACTCAGTCCTGGTATTTAATACTGTTTTTCAAACTCAGCCACTTTTCTCAAAAATTGAAACTTAATTAATATTTTTATAAAGTTTGGGCTGAATATTTCTATATCAATGTGTCCGAGAGGCTTATGTGATTTTGGACTGAATAAATGGAGGGGGATGCACGCCGCAGCGGCATGATATTGATATTGATATGAGGTCGTGGGCCTAGTTGATGCCACGAGATGGCTTATTATTGCGCTTGGGCCGTATGGGGCCCCTCCCGGAGTCTGCACACCCCCAGTGAGCGCCGTCGACGATAAATAAATGGAGCGGGCTGCACGCCGCAGCGGGTACTGGAGAGTACCGGTCCATGTGATGCATTGCATATTTGATTGTCATTTACTTATTTATCTGTTGTGGTATTTTCATAATTGTTTTCATTGGTGTACTAATTTTATACTACTAGGTTCAAGTTGCTGTATATATAGAATTACTTTGTGCCTATTCAGGATTTCTTATTCTCAGCCTTTATTTATGTTTATTACTCACTGAGTTGGAGTACTCAATTTACTCCTGCACCCCGTGTGCAGATCCAGGTACACCTAAGGTTGTGTGAGGATTTCTCTGCCTAGCATCATATCTGGGAGTTTCAAGGTAGCTGCATGTGACGTTTGCAGTCCTGATCTTCCTTCTATCTTATTTACCTTATTTCTGCGTTTCTAGAGAACGATATGTAGTAGGTTGATACTCATGTATTAGAGGCTCAGACTCGTGACACCGGATTCTTCGGGCTGTGTAGTAGTATTGATATTTGGGATTTTTGCATGTTTTTACTCTATTTCAGAATTTCAGTACTATGACTTAGTAATTTATCTGTGTTAATTAATTCATGAACTGGATAAAAATGGTTAAGGTTATTAAATTGGTCGGGCTTGCCTAGCAGCGTGTTGGGCGCCATCACGACCGGGGTTGGGGTCGTGACAAGTTGGTATCAGAGCCTAGATTACTTGGTCTCGCGAGTCATGAGCCGGTTTAGTAAAGTCTCATGGATCGGTACGGAGACGTCTGTACTTATCCTCGAGAGGATGCAGAACCTTTAGGAAAACATCACATTCTTGAATTCTTATCGTGCGTCCTTGATTCAGCTTGAAAAGAAACTCTTGAAATTCCTTCCACGTGTTCGTACGCGCGCATGATCGCTCAGTATCAGATATGCCTTGATGGCTTGTGATTCCCCGATCGAGGGGAGAGATGTAATCCCTGTGAGTTTATGTTGGGCCAGTCTGGAGGACTTGAGGCCGGATCTTTTCCTATGGCTTGAGCACCGAGGTGCTGATTGTGTGAGCAAGTGTTTCGAACCTATATGTTCGGCATTGCCCCTATTAGTGGGAGTGACGGCTGGTTAGCTACGTGGTGAGTATATTAGTGCTGCAAGGTGAATCTATGTGACTTGGAGGTGATGAGGAAGGCCTACTGGATGATAGAAGAACTATTAGGTGTTTGAATTCCATTGCAATTTGAGGTATAGCCCGAGTTATGGGCGCGTGAAGAATCTTTTCATGTTTCCAGTTGAGAGTGAAGTAAAAAATTTTATGTTTGTGGTATGAGTTCAGACTCAGGAAGACTAAGCGACTGCGTACAGTTTAGGATGGTGGAAGGTATACAGAAATGGTAGTTGGAGGCAAAGCAGGTGGGTCATCTCCTGCGGAGTGTTCTAAAGTTGTGTAATCCTTATGTTATCTATTAGAAGATCTCATTTACAAGTGAAGAAAATGTGTTGACATCTAAATTAGATCGCCTAGAGAGTGGGCTTAACTATTGTGTGAGTTAATGTGAGAATTGTAGAAGAGTTAAAAAAAATCTAGATGATTTGTATTTCCACAAGCTTATGAAGGATTAAGTTTAATCTCACTATGGTATTAAGGCAGCAATGAAGTATGTGCGTTATGAGTTATTGGGAGTGTTTTTATCTATGGCTTTGAGCCAAGTTGGGGAGTTTGCTATTGATTAGCTAATTTGTACGGTTATGTGCTATGTTGGTTCCGGTTTGAGGCATGCTGGCGAATCAGTTCTAGTTGCGGAAATTGAGCCGAGGATGGCACGAGTGAAGCAAAATTTTGACAAAGGTTATATGGTGCTTCGTAGATGTGTGAGAATCACAGGATGTCTTAAGTTGTTGTTGGTGAAGAATGTTCGGTGCATGGAGAAGGAAGATGTTTGTTTGTATTGGGATGAGGTCATATCTTGCGGTGTCAGAGTGCTAATGAGGCACGGGTGGTAATGTTCGTTTGATCAGGTGAAATGCAGTTTGAATAAGAAGTAAATGACTCTCGAGAATGGTTTTAATGTGTTCAATATTCTACATGTAACAATCAGGTGTCTTAAGGTTGTGTATGTGGTAAGAGACTGTGTTTTCATTGGAAAAGGGGTCAAGACTTGTGGTATTTTTATGTTAATTATGGGATTCTATGTATCAGTATTAGGAAAGTAAAAGTAACGGATTTAGATTCGCAGGAAGTTCTTTAGAGTAAAGTATTCTGGAATGTGGTGTTTCTGGGAATATTTGAGAGAGTATTCAGTGGCTCATGGGTCTTAGACAGTGTGGTCTTATGCTTGGGTCTCGTGTGGTAAGCCTGGGTTGAGGCATTGTGGTGCTACAGCAAGAGGGAATATCATGTTGATGATGGATCAGAAGGGAAATACGATAGATGGAATAGCTTGATAGTAGACCGAATCGGTATGGTGAGGATATGGTTAATTCTTTGTATGTGTTCGAGGTAATGAGCTCTTACAGGTATTTTGCAGCAATGCTCATGGGCTTTGATGGCTTGCTTAGCTTGGTCTAGTTAGAAGGATTCAATCCTGGCAGTTTAATTTGTGCAAACGGAATTGGGAGAGTTCTTTTTGATTTCTACTGTGGCTGGAGAGGTGCTTTTTCTACGAATATGAGAGGTATGGAATGTGTAATGATTTTTCCTTCTAGATGGGATCAATGGAAGTTCTTGACTAGTTGAGTGCGTAGGTGTTTGTGGCTCGGAAGGGATATAAATTTCTCGTGTTATCCTGAGATGGTATGGCACATGCGATATGTTGTGTGGGATTGAGATTGGCATGTGTAAGGTCACAGTTCAGGTTTGAATGGAAGGTCATAAAGTCTTAGGCAGCACAGGCAGTTTCAGATAATTAGAGAGATGAGCTTCAGATGATTTGAGAAATGATCTTCAGATGATTAAGGAAACGGTAATGCTAATTGAGGTGATTTTACGAGGGTATATGTTTCAGAAAGAGGCAATGTGATTAAGTTGATGGTACTTCGGTAGTAGTGCAGCACTTCTTGTCAGATCGGCTGCTGATATTCGAGTTTGCTTGGCAGCACAGGAGAATCTTACAGTATCTCTCATGGAATGATTGAGTACTAGAGGTGAGTTATATATGCGAGTGGCGAAATTGGGATCAGATATGGTAATTCATATGTTTTATGGACTTGGAGATCGGAAGTTCTCATGTACAGGTTAGCTCGTGGTTGTGGATGACAAAATGTGGGTAAGTTAGTCAGATGTTAGTATGCGCTTTGATTCAGTCATTGTGAGCCTTCGAAGGATTATTTATCTATTGTGGGTAACTAGACTTGATGTGTAGTCCATTTGGAGACCTATATGGATATGTGTCCGGCATCGAGACGACTTGTTGACTTCGAGTTGCTGCTGGCGAAGGACGTATTGATTCAGTTGTTAATGAGCTATTAGCAATTAGGGGGATCTATGAGTTATCTTTTAGTGTTGTGAGACGTTACAATCTGTTTGTTACAGGCACCTATGGTGCGGTTCTATCGGAATTTCATAATGGAAATCGAGCGGGAAGAGTAATTGGGAGTTGCTCGGTGAATGGCGTATCGGATATGTTCTATCGGGTTGCGTGGTATGTGTTACTTGTTTCACCGTGGGTGTAATGATTTGCTTCAGTTCCCGACATCAAATTGTGCGTGGCTGTCGATTTTGAGCATAGTGACTTGAGGTGTTCCAGGTGTAGCAGTGATTGGCTAGGATCGCGCATTGTAGCGATGCTACGTGGAGATATGACCTTTCAGGGTAGATTCATGTGTTCTATTTCTGCGATGTGAGACGGGGTCTCAGCTTTGTGTTGTGATGGTACTGATGAGCTAGAGGTATAGCTCTTTCGTTTGGGGTCATTTTCATTATTTGACTATGTTCAGACTGTTTCTTATTGGTGCGCATATTATGCAAGTTGTGGCTTAGGCCTGTATTGAGGTGTCATATCACCAGAGTGGTGTGTTGGATTCGAGGTGATCGTTGGGGTCACTAATGAATACGAACGGATTGGATTTCAGCTTGTTGGAAGGATAATATCGAGGTTCGGCTCGGAATCTGCTATGGTATTAGTCAATAGGGAAATGGCTTCATGAATGGTTGATCTGAGAAATGGTTACGGTTTATTGCGTGTTTTATTTATCGTTGGCAGTATATGAAAGTGTTGGAATAAGACCTTAGTTGATAAGAGGTTTTCTACCGGTATTCGGGTGTTGTGGGCAACTGCTGTGAATAGAAGTTATCGTTTCGAGTGTTTGGGTTATGTAGTATATCATATGATTGCACCTGAGGTTGCAGGTATGGGTTATTACAGCTGGTTCGGTCTTATTCTGAGTATAGATGTGAGGTTCTGATCTTGTGTATGATTTCGGAAAGTGCAATGTGGTTCTATGGTTTATGGACTAGATGGATTGTGAAATTTCAGCTATGTTGTGTTATCGGACCTATGCGAGATAGGGTGACGTGGGATCACCCCGGGTATATGCTTGGTAAGGTCATTCAGCTATTGGTTGGCTTCTAGGACAACTCTGGGTACGCTCGAGGACGAGCGTTTGTTTAAGTTGGGGAGGATGTGACGACCCGACCCGTCGTCTCGTGAGAACCGCTCCGTTTCCCCCATTTCCTGCTTCGTTATGCTTCATTATCAGTGTCTTGTGTGAACGAGTTGAATTGGGTTGATTTTTGGAAGGAAATGAGACACTTAGTCTCTTTAAGGAAGGCTTGTTTTGAAAAAGTTAACCGAATGTTGACCTATGAGTTAGAGGGCTCGGATGTGGATTCCGCTGATTCAGTTAGTTTCGGGGGATGATTTGTGACTTAGTAGTGTGATCGGAAGTGATTTTGGAGGTCCGGTGTAGAATTAGGCTTGAATTGGCGAAGTTAGTATTTTGGCGAATTCCGGTTAATAGGTGAGATTTTGATCCGAGGGTCGGAATGGAATTCCGAGAGTTGCTGTAGCTTCGTTAGGTGATTTGGGATGTGTGTGCAAAATTTCAAGTTATTCGGAGGTGATTTGTTTGGGTTTTTGATCAAATGTGTGTTTCGGAAGTTTTAGAAGAACTTAGTTGAATCTGATGTAAATTTGGTGTTTTGATGTTAGTTTTGGTGTTTTGAGAGTGCAACTAAGTTTCAATGATCATATGTGACGTGTTAGTATGTTCGTATGCGGTCTCGAGGAGCTCGGGTGAGTTTCGGATAGGTTTGGGCTGCGTTGTGCTCGTTTTTCTTATGCTTCGACGTCGTTTCTTCAAGCATAAATGATATCATATTGAACAAATGAGCTCCGATTACTGTTTTGAATGAAGCATTAGATCCGTATCATAATTACGGACCCGTAGCAAAAAGAATCGTCGAATTTCGACATTGTATGAGGATTTTATGGCCATTTTACCAAGGTTGCCCAGATTTTCAGGTTAATGACGAAATTGCCCCTGACGGCGTATTAAAAACCTGCACTATTTGCAAATCTTAAAACCTACATATCTCCTTCATTATAAGGTCAAATTGAGTGATTCAAAAGCCTAAATTCATTAGAATTTCACAAGGAATCCATTGGGAGCAGTAAAACGCGTGAACAGTATACCTATAATGAGCAAGTCGAGTTTTCTTCCAATTTTTGAATGGGAAGAAGCTTCTGAGGCAATTTTTAAGAGAGAAAATCAGTGGGTATCACAGAGTTAAGTGATTCGATTATTAAAACTCGTTTATGGGTGATTATACACTACGATCCCAGCCTTTAATTCATGAAAAACAGTAGAAAAATAGGATTTTGGGGCCTGAGATTATGAGACCATTACGGGTCGATTTGAGGGGTCAAACGGACTCCAATTTTCGTGTTCTTTATATGTACGAAATTGGGAGAAGAATAAGAACACTTTTCTGGAAAAATTTCTGAGTTTCGAGAAGTGGGCCCGGGGCTCGGGTTTTATCAATTTCGGGATTATTGATGTTTTTCGATTATTTTCGATTGGGTATTGATCCTATAGCATAATGTGACGTATTCGTTGTGGTTTTGATCAGATTCGACGCGCGAGGAGGTCGATTTGAGAGGCAAGGGCATAGCGAGCTAGGATTTTGGGCTTGAGGTTAGTAATAGATGTAAATGTTGCGTTGAGTGTTTGAAACCCCGAATTGGCACATTGTAGTGCTATGTTGAGGTGACCTGCATGCCGGATAACGGGCGTGGGGTAGAGCACCGTCGGGGATCGTAACTTGGTACGTCCCGCTTAATAAAATTACTACCTAATTGATTGAAGCTTAGTAGATATCGTTATAAAAATGGATTAATTATCATAATTGGGCTTCGTGCCAACTGCTTGAATCCTTCAGGGATTGTTTTTACTGGTTTCTTACCATATTTACAAATAATTAAACTCACTCCTAGTATTTAATACTGTTTTGCAAACTCAGTCACTTTTTCTCAAAACTTGGAACTTAAATAATATTTCTAATGAAGTTTGGGTTGAATAGTTTATATGCTATTGTGCCCGAGGGGCTTATGTGATTCCGGACTGAGTGTGGGATCGGGCTGCACGACGCAGCAGTATTATATTGATATTGAGATGAGGCTTAGGGCCCAATGGATGCCACGAGATGGCTTGATGTTGCGCTTGGGCCGTAAGGGGCCCCTCCCGGAGTCTGCACACCCCCACTGAGCGCCGTCGACGATAAATAAATGGAGCGGGCTGCACGCCGCAGCGGGTACTAGAGAGTACCATACTATTTGTTGCATGTCTTAATTGATTGTCATTCATTTACTTATCTGTTGCAGCATCATTGTTTTCATTGGTTTTTTGAGTTGACATTATCTGGATTAAACTGCTGTAATTATAGCTTACATTGTGCCTATCCAGGATTTCTTACTCTCAACCCTTATTTATGTTTATTACTCTCTGGGTTGGAAGTACTCACATTACTCCCTGTACCTTGTGTGCAGATCTATGTGCACCCACTGAGGCTGAGTGAGGATTTCTCTACCGAGCATCATATTTGGGAGCATCAAGGTAGCTGCATAACGTCCGCAGTCCTGATCTTCCCATCTAACCTATTTGCTTTATTTCCGCATTTCTTTAGAGCAATATGTAGTAGGTTGACACCCGTGTATTAGAGGCTCAGACTTGTGACACCGGATTCTTCGGGCTGTGTAGTAGTATTTCTACTTGGGTTTTCCGCATGTTTTAATTATATTTCAGAGTTTCAGTATTATGACTTAGTAATTATTTGTGTTAATTGAATCATGAACTGTATAAAAAGGGTTAAGGTTGTTGAATTGGTCGGGCTTGCCTAGCAGTGTGTTGGGCGCCATCACGACCGGGGTTGGGGTCGTGACAATTTCGAGACAAACAGTTACATTTTCTTTCAAACGGTTGTATTTAGCACTCCTAGTAGTTCGTGAGTATGTGACACCAGTTCTTGGGTAGAGATTTATGTTGAGTTTTCGCATTGTTGTTCAGATTCCTTAATTTAAGACTTCCGCTTATTTACTTTATTCCGCTGTTTTTATGATATTACTGATAATTGTTAAAAGAAGTAAATTGGTTAATGCTATGTCACGACACAATTCCCAAACCCGATCGTGATGGCGCCTCTCGTGAAGACAAGGCCAGCCAACAGAACATCACTACCTCTTCAATACTTACTTAGCGTGAATAAGTCTAAAACATTAATAAAATTATCATATGTGCGGAAGAAAAGTGATAAAAATAGGGAACCGTCCCGACACAGCCCGACTGGGGTGTCACAAGCCACGAGCATCTAGAAGGATTTTTTTAATACAACTACAAGGCCTGTAATACATGGATTAAAATTTAGAATCAAAAAGAGGAAATCCGGTGCCGCGAACGCTGGCGGTCACCTTGCTCAGCTACGATAGCAAAATCCTCAACCAGCTCAAACCCGCTACCGGGTAAACAAATACCTACATCTGCACGCGAGGTGCAGAGATTAAAGTGAGTACTCCAACTCAGTGAGTAATAAAGGTAAATAATAACTGAGCAGCAAGAAACCACGTAAAGCAAGCCATCATGCTATATAGAACAGTGTAACCCTTTGAGAAAAACAGTGAAACCGTGAAAAATCTTTAGAAATATCTGGACTCAGTTAAAACCTCTTTTAAAAATATCTCTTTCCAACAGTTAAGCAAATGAATGCAAAATAGATAGTGCAAGTCAATACAAAAGTCAGCCCCTCGGGCACAGCACTCCATTAACAAATAACACCAAGGTATCAGATAAGCAGTGCAAGAAGTAGCATAGAAGCCAATGAAATGCGAGTGCTGGAATGTCATGACAAATAATACAAATAGGAACAAATGCATGAGTGCAATGCAATGCATATGACGGTACACGCTGGTACCCACTGCGGCGTGCAGCCCGAGCCATCCATATATTTAACGTCAACGACGCTCACTGGGGGTGTGTACAGACTCCGGAGGGGCTCCTACAGCCCAAGCACAAATAATCAAGCCATCTCGTGGCACCAACCAGGCCCTCGGCCTCAATATCAATACGATACCGCTGCGGCGCACAGCCCGAGCCATCCATATATCCAGAAATCACTATAACACTGCTGCGGCGCGCAGCCCGATCCATGCTCAGTCCAGAAATGCACATAAGCCACTTGGGCAATATCAAAATAAGGGTTCTCAGCTCAAAACATCAATAAAATATTGTTTAAATTTTTAAATCTTAGAAAAATGGCTGAGTTTGCAAAACAGTATTAAAACCCTGGACCGAGATCAAATAATATGCAAAGTAATGCGAAAACAGTGATATCAATCCCTGAAGGATTCACATAGTTGGCACGATGCCCAAACATGGCAATCAACCCAAATTATGATGATAACAAGTAGTTTCAGTCAAATACGTAGTAATTTCATCAATCGGGACGGACCAAGTCACAATCCCCAACGATGCTCTACCCCACGCTCGCTATCCGGCGTGCACGTCACCTCAATACAGCACTATGATGTGCAAATCCGGGGTTTCAAACCCTCAGACTATCATTTACAAGTACTACGCACCTCGAACCGGTGAAATCTCTAGCTTGCGACGCCTTTGCCCCTCAAATCGGCCTCCACGCGCGTCAAATCTATCCAAAATCAGAGCGAATACATCACAATATGCTAATGGAACAATACTCAATCGAAAACAATCGAAAAATAGCAAAAATCTCGAAACTAGCAAAACCCAAGCCCCGGGCCCACTTCTCGAAAATTCAGAAAATTCACATCAAAGGATTCCTCATCTCGCCACGAGTCTATACATATCAAATTTACCAAAATCCGAGCTCAAATGCTCCCTCAAATTCCAAATTTAAATCTCAAAATTCCAAGCCCTAGTTCATCAATTTTAGGCTTAATTCCATGAATTTCTAGGTTAATTTCACATAATAATTACGTTTTTAACTCATAAAACTTATCCCCAGTCAATCTCAGTCGAAACCCTCTTCAATTGCTCCCAAAAAGCTCTCAAGATGTTCAACAATGGAGGAAAAATACCCTTAGCTCGCAGATGAAATGTTATCTTAAAACCTTCTCTGTCCAGCACTTTTCGCTTATGCGGTCCCATCCCCGCTTATGCGGGACCGCTTCTGCGACATTTATACCGCTTCTGCAGTTCTCCACTTAAAGGCCTCGACCGCTCCTGCGGCCCAAACATCCGCTTCTGCGGAAAACCCCAATTCGAGTCCAAAACCGCTTCTGCGGTTCCCCAATTGCATAAGCGATACCACTTCTGCGGTCCATATTCCGCAGAAGCGAAAACATACCAGAAGCAGCAGACTTAGCAACATGAAAATCCCAAAACTTTCCGTTTAACCATCCGAACTCATCCCGAGGCCCCCGGGACCTCAACCAAAAATACCAATACGTCCTAAGACATTATTCAAACTTGTTCCAATCATAAAAACACCACGATTAACACTAAAACCATCAAATCACATCAAATCCAAGCCTAAGTTCTTCAAAAACTTCTGAAACACGCATTCGATCAGAAACCCAACCAAACGACGTCCGAATGACCTGAAATTTTGCACACATATCCAAAATCACCTAACGAAGCTGCAGCAACTCTCAGAATTCCATTCCGACCCTCGGATCAAAATCTCACCTATCAACCGGAATTCGCCAAAATACCAACTTCGCCAATTCAAGCCTAATTCTACACCGGACCTCCAAAATCAATTCCGATCACACTCCTAAGTCACAAATCATCCCCCGAAGCTAACCGAATCACCGGAAATCACATCCGAACCCTCTAACTCAATAGTCAACATTCGGTTGACTTTTTCAAAACAAACCTTCCTTGAAGAGACTAAGTGTCTCATTTCCATCCAGAATCAATCCAAATCAACTCATTCACACAAGACTCATATAATAACACATAAGGAAACCGAAAAATGGGGAAAACGGGGTGGTAACTCACGTGACGACGGGTCGGGTCGTCACATGCTAAAGGTAGTTAAGGGTTGGCTTGCCTAGCTCTCATCAGTAGGCGCCATCACGACTCCCGAAGGTGGAAAATCCGGGTCGTGACATATTTTCACTTACATTATTATAAAATAAATTATTATTTAAAAATAATGTTTTAGAAACTGAAATTTTAAAATAGAAATAATTTTTGAAAGATATCAACACACAAAATAAGAGTTCAAGTAGTAGTAAAAGAGTTCAAGTCGTATCCAAAGAGTCCTTCATAGTCTGAACCTTTGACTGTTTTGTCATAAATATGAGTTATTATTTTGCTTCCCGGCTAATTTTAGGATTCAATGTCACCGGCGAGAATGGTATCAAAAAAGTAAAATAGAATTATATCTAGGAAATTTGAGAAATGGTTAATATTTTTCATGTAGTGTTTCTTAATTAATATCCAATGATTATCTATATTTAATAGAGAAAGTTTAAGTTTTAAGATTATTTACATATAATCCAAATAACTCAAATATATTACATGGTTAGTATCCACGCATTCACGCAGATGATAATACTAGTATATATTAAAGTAAGAAAGTTACCATATATAAAACATTATGGTTAAGCCAAGTGGCAAGCTAATAAATGTCAATAGTATATGGTAACTTTATTCTATATTTGATTATTTTAGTTAAATACAAATATAACATAATATATATATATATATATATTATATATATATATATATATATATATATATATATATATATATGAATTTATAGATAAAGTTCTAAAATTCGAATTTAAATTAAAAAATAAAATTTATCTTTTTTTATTATGTTATCATACTTAATTCGGTTAATGATCATATGCAATCATGTTAGGAACTTTTNCACACTAGGGAGTCCTCAAAGTATGAGTCCATACACTTGCTAGCTAAGACTGGATCGTCAAAGACCGGATTCCTTTTCTTAATACCTTCCTTATCTCTCCTAAGGGTCTTGCCCTAGGCATAACCTATATACAAAGAGTTCCAACTATCGAATCAAAGCAAAGAGGAACCTTTCCCCAGTTGACGAGAGAAAGAAAGGAAATGAGCCCATTGATTCACCTATCTGAAGCTGAAGGAATGAAAGCATTAGAGTCTTGATCCCCTGCTTAACCTGAAATGAAACCTCTCAAGCCAGGGAAAGATTGACCATCGGGTTCATTTCCGAGTCAGGACAGAAAGAGGCCAAGAGTGACTACTCGATAGAAAAGGGGCTGCCCCTATGAATAAGGGAAGTGACTAGCCTTCTTTCTTAGGCCAAGGAAGGAAAGCACAGTAGAACTAGCGTAGCGGGACATGACAGCGGTTGGGGAGAAGGAAAAGCTATCAGACATCAATCCAATGAACAGACAAAGCGGCTTGGCCGAAGGGTCAGGAAGAGAGAACGACTATACTTTCTGAGTTAGAACATTAGGAACCTTACACCCAAGAAAGCAGCCAAAACAATAGAGAGATTCAGAGACGGGTTTAAGCTCAAAAAACCAAAATCTTATGGAATATTTACATAATATCCGACCATATTTATTGTTTACTTTTTTATAGCTAATATAAATTGATGAATATATCGACAACACACGATTATACACATATTATATATGAATTACACATCATTCAATTTTTTAATTTAAGTGGTCGGGTGAGCACTTATTTAGGCTGATTAGATAAAGCCAACAGAAAAATATGAAATAATTTCAACCAAAGACTAAAAATATAATTAAAGTTCATATGTAGACAATTTTTATTAAAACTCATCCGTTTATAGTGAAATAAATTAATTTTTTGTAACAAAAGAAATAATGACATAAAAAATAAGATAAAAGAAAATAAATATTGAAAAAAATGTTAGAAAGATCTAAAAACAAGAATAAAAGATGACAACAAATTTCTTCTTATGTTTCATCTTTGTTGAGTATAAAAAATTTGAAATTTAATCTCATCGATTTCAAATATATTTTTTTCAACTCAAATACATAGATTATAAGATAAGGATATCTTAGAATATTTTTTTAATTTATATTATGTGTCGTTTTAAAAAATCACTATTACTAACAAACTGATATGATATTTGAATTGGAATGCAATTTGAGTAGTTTGCATTGAGGTTAAGCCAAGTATGGTGTCGAAAAATAAACTACTTGACAATTTTAAGACAATATATGCAATATTTTATAATAATAATCAACTAATTTAACATTTAATGATTCAAAGAACAATTTTTTTGTATATATAGGGTATTAAAAATTCAAATTTTGTGGCTAGAGATATCGATAAACTTAAAGTGGAGTCATACTGAAATAAATCCGGCCAAAGAATTATTTAAATTTTTGAAAGATAAAGTGAATTTTAAATTAAGGATAATATCTTCACTTGCATCATTATAAAGATAATCATTATTATAATATATATAAAGTTTTAGAAATTGAAATTTAAAAATAAAATACTTTTTGAAAGATAAAATCATACTAAATAAGAGTTCAAGTTGTAGTATAAGAATCACGTCGTAATCAAAGAAGCCTTTATATCGTGTCAACCTTTGTGTTTTGCCATAAATATGAGTTATTATTTCACTTTGTGACTATTTTTAGGTTCCAATGACACCTATGAGAATAGTGCAAAAATAAAAATATCACTACGAGAATTGAGAAAATGTTAGTCTTTTTTCATGTAGTGTTTCTTAATTAATATCTGACGATTATCTATAATTATTTAGAAGGTTTAAATGTTAAGGTTATTTACATATAATTCAAATAACTCAGATATTTAACATGGTTAATGTCAAATATCAAAATGGAGTAAAAAATATTCACTAGCTAAAGAATTTTTTATATCTTTAGATAGCCAACTAAAATAAGTTTTGAATTAAGAATAATAATTTCAATTACATTATTATAAAAATAATTATTATTGAAAAATAATATTTTAGAAACTGAAATTTTAAGAAAGAAATATTTTTAAGAGATATCAATACACCAAATAAGAGTTCAAGTAGTGGTAAAAGAGTTAAGTCTTATCCAAAGAGTCATTCATTGTCTCAACATTTGATTATTTTACCATAAATATGAGTTATTATTTTGCTTCCTGACTATTTTAGGATCCAATGACACCGGCAAGAATGGTATCAAAAAAAAAAAAAATAGAAGAAACGGTTAATTTATTTGTAGTTAATATCCAATGATTATCTATATTTACTGAGAAAGTGTAAATTTTAAGATTATTTACATACAATCCAAATAACTTAAATATTTGACATGATTAGTGTCCGCGCATCCGCGCAGGTACTAATACTAGTTTTTTTAGATAATTACAGGTTAATTTCACAATAAGTATTATTTTGCAATCTTTCAAAAATGATAAGTAACTTCTTACCATAGGTTAAAGTTAAATTAGGTGTGTACAAAGAAAATCAATAAACCGTACCAAATCAATAATTTGAGTCAAACCGGATTAAAATTCGATTGTGATTTGGTTTGATTTGGTTTGGTATTGGAAAAAAATCCGACCATAATTGGTTTGATTTTAACTAAAAAAAATCAAGCCGACATTAAACCAACCCGATAGTACATTTGTATAATTTTTATAAATATTTAATACCTATAAATATTTATTGTAATGTAATTTATAAATATTTATTAAACATTTTCACAGTTTTATTTTTTAACGTATCATTTCAAGTTTGAACTTAACATTCTTGAATGATAAATAAATTTTATAGCCCATAAATATTGTAACTTTATTTCAAATAAAGTTCAAATCAATACCAATGCTAACAAAAGAAAGTCAATTCAACATTAAAAATGATGATAGTGTTGGATTTTTATTTTTTAGTTTTATATTAGTTTATAATAAAATGTATAACCTAGTTTATCTTTTCTTTAGTACTTAGTTATGTAATTAATAGTACTCACTATTAGTTATACTTATTTTAGCATGATCTATGTAGTATTTTTAGATTATGTTAGTTTTCATTATGGCTTATTAATTAGCGATATTTGCTTTATGCAATTTTATTATCTTTGTTATTAAATAATTTAGTATAATGCTATGGCTTATCTCATAGTATTGTGTTATTTTCTTGAAAAGTATATTATATTGTTGTATCTTACTAGGACTAAAGAAATATTTGGAGCACAATAAGTTATATATTTTTTGCTATGAAGACTTTACCGGAAAAAAACTCAAAAATCTGGAAAAAAAATCGAAAAAACTCGAGAAAAATCGAGATTGAAAAATCCGACTTTGTTGGTTTAGTTTGGTTTATAGATTTAAAAATCCGACATCATTGGTTTGGTAATTAAAATATCCGAACCAACCCGACCTATATACACCCCTAATTTTAATAGTAGCGTAAAACAAAATTTACACCGTCAATATTTAAATCATTACAATGTCTGTTTATATCAACTCGTAAGAGTTTTAGCTATATACACCGTTAATATTAAAAAAAAAAAAATTGCGCTGTCATGTCACCTAAATAATTTCTATAGGTAAACCTCATGGGATATTTATTCTAAAAAAATAAGACAAATTAGCTGTTACAACATATAAAGATGACGTAATTGTATAAAAATATAATTACTTAATCTCATAACTAAATTGATGCGAAAAGACATGATTAACTAAAGTATAAATTTACATCAATATATCAGGGGCATTTGCATCTATACCATTTTTTGTGCCACATTTTAACTTGTGCCCGCTTTGCAAAAAAAATTACAAACGTACCCGCCTTTTCACATAACTTCAGCCCACGGGGCTGAAGTTTTTCTTTTGTACTGGAAAACTTCAGCTGAAGTTTTTGTCTTTGTAACCGAAAAACTTAAGCAGTTTTCCAGCTTAAGTTTTCCAGTTATAAAATAAAAACTTAAGCAGTTTCCAGCTTAAGTTTTCTAGTTATACAATAAAAACTTAAGCTCTAGAGCTTAAGTTTTCCAGTTATAAAATAAAAACTTAAGCTCGAGAGCTGAAGTTTTCCAGTTATAAAACAAAAACTTCAGCTCTTTCCAGTTATAAAATAAAAACTTCAGCTCTAGTTTTCCAGTTATAAAATAAAAACTTCAAGTTTTTGTGTTGTTTGTACTGAAAAACTTCAGCTGCTAGACTGAAGTTTTTGTGTTGTAACTGGAAAACTTCAGCTCTAGAGCGAAGGTTTTCTAATGTTATAAAATAAAACTTTCAGATAGAGCAGAACCGCGGTAAGAAGGCTTTCCTCTGAACTTCACAAGCAGGTTTCTGGCATATTTTCAGCCAGCAGTAATTTGGCATTTAATTATTTATTAAATTAGAACCGAAGCCGAAGCCGAAGCCGAACGCCAGAGCCGAGCGAGCGATGCGACGACGAGGCGCGAGGGTCCATTCTCTTAACTCCTTTTATGAGCTTATAAGAAGTGATTCTATAATATAAGCACCAAATGGGTTGTTCTCACCAATGAGGGACAAAGTGCAAGACCAAAGTTTACTTTTCATAATTTTCAATTTTCCCTCCATTTTATTTTCCCTCCATTCAATTCACAACTTCTTCTACTATTAATAGCCAATGGCTTAAGTGAAACAATCCCCAATTATGAATGGGAATGGCTTATCAAGAAAGATTATAAGATGATAAGCTATGTGATTTGCAAGTAAGGATTATTGCATCTGGATTAGTAGGTTTCCCTTATGAACTTTCAGTAGTGACATATGTCGGATATACCTCGGTCAATGTAGATTTGATATCTTTGAAACCGTCGAATTCTGTGATACCTAGAAACATTAATGTCACACAATCACCTTTAACGTCTTTTAGTCTATTGTTGTGTTGTTTAGCCATGAACGCCTGGTCTCATAAGTGCGTAGAGATGGCCTTAAGAATTCTCAATTGAAGCGGCTTCACTTCACACTTACATAGGTGATATCCTAAACGTGTAATCTTTGCGATTGACATCTATTTGATAAACTACACATCAAAACTTAGGTATATTAAAGCGTGTAAAGTTTTATCCTTGTATACTGAACATTGTTTCATCACGAGATTGGACCAAGATTTTATTTTGACCAATGTTGAAACCGGTCATCACAACTTTGTTTGAGCTCCTTGACCCTAGATCTCGTAACATCCAAAAATCTAGGTAGAGTTACCGCCATAGTTGACTTTGGTCCTCGGCCATAGTCCATTCCTTAGATTGATTTTCTCATCTCCTCTTCTAGTTAAGCTTATTGTACGGTCGCACATTTCCTTTGATCTTACATATCAATAGTGGAAATTCACTAGAAAGTAGTTGTCTAAACGGTGTTTAATGTCTTCGTATAATATGACAGAGACTTCGTTATAACATAAGCTCCTGCCCGTCTATTCAGCCTCACTATCGCATGTATGAAATAGGAGCCAAAGGTTTGGCAGAAAGGAATGTTATAAAAATTTCGAACTTCAACTTCTTCACTCCAGCTTTATATCCAAAGCTATAAACTCCTGATTCCATTGTAGGAGCGAGCAAATGCAGTTTGTTTGAGACTTCCAAGATTACTGCTTTCCACAACAGTAAAAACATATTCCACTTGTGGACTTTGTTTCTGTTGAAGACGGTTCTCCAATTTGCTCACTAATTCTTCGATAACTGCAGGCCTATTTATTGTGTGCAAAGCGTAGTCTTGGGTATATTCAAATATCCAGACTCGTTTATTGCTACCCTCAGTGATGTTTTTTGTATGGGATTACTTGTGATCGACGTAAGTTTACTTATCAACAAGCTAAATAAGGTGTGTACAGTTTATGATGTAATTAAGCTCCCAAACACGAGCATACTCAATTGAGAACGTCTTTCACCTTTATCTCTTTATAATGATGATGAAATTTAAGTCACTTGGATTCTTGCACTTCAATCCAAATGTTTGAATTTAATTTCAAGTACATTTTCAGTAATGTGATTGAGACCAAAGTAGACCGTTCTGAGGAGTCCTCTTGATTTTATTCCTAGAATTATCGGACCCTCTGAAGTCTTTCATATAAACATCTAGAACAGCGCTTAGTGCTTGAATGGTCGGCAATGTCTTTGCTCATATATTAGATATCTCAACATATAAGCAACAATGGACTAATTGTATTTGGAACGTTCTTATGTAAACCATTTATCACATTCCATTATATTAAGCTTTGACCATTGTTTTGTCAATTTCGATGCCTTGTTTGGGTGCTTGTTTTAGTCCTAAGAGACTTACAAGTCGACACACATTCTTTTCCTTTTTTCCGGAACCCAACCCTCAGGGTTGGTCATGTAGATTTTTCCTCTAAATCACATTTAAGAAAGGGCTGTTTTTACATCATTTGATGGATTTGAAAGACGCATACAAGGCGCTAACGCTTTAGCATCGAATGGATGTAATTCTTGTTACCGGCGAGTATGGTGTCAAAATATTCAGACTTCTCGTTGTGTAATCATTTGACAACAAGTCTTGCCTTGTTATTGTCAATAGTCCATCGTTTTCATTTCTTCTTGAAAATCATTTAGAACCAACGTTTTGTTTACCTGGAGGAAGATCAATTCCCAAGTATGGTTGCTCAATATGGATTCTATTTCACTATTGAAGTTCTTTCAATATTGTGCTTGAGAAGACATATTGCTTCCTTAAGGTATGAGGCTCATTTTTCTAAGAAAGTTAGAATCTTTTGACGATGAAGTAGATGTCTTTGACGTTTACTTCTTCTGATTTTCTTCATATAGGCTACGATCTATTATTTTCTCGAGGTGTTTTGACTTTTGGTAGGTCAACTTCACTTTCCTTCTTTATACGGATAATGTTTCCAAAGATTCAGCATTATTTGATTTCTATTATGTATAAAACGTGAATCCTGGAATTTTCCTTGATTTATGAACAAAAACGAGATGCTTGCTATGTTTATATCAATAAACACATTACATCAACTTTTTTGACTAATACCTTTTGGTTTAGGACTGTACCTTAAGTAAACACTCCTAATTTTGAAGTTATTTAAGCTAGGCTTACTTCTTTCCCTTTCATAAGGTGGATGTGTTTTTACTATGAGGTAACGTTGATTATTCCGGTTTGCTGTAAGTATAGCTCCCACAGTTTGTGGTAACAGACTTATTAGAATGTTCAATCTCTTTAAGTTGATTTTTCTACAATTATTGATTGGTGGAAGTAGCCGTGTTTGGTGATATGCATTTTCCACCTATTTTTTTGAAGGAGATTTAT